>NW_007726169.1:968293-969410 GCF_000696425.1 Galeopterus variegatus
AGTTTGACATGCCCATTACACATCTTAGTGCAGATGTTGAGTAGATGGTTGGATGTATAAGTCTGGAGTAGAGAAGAGAGCAAGTTCGTTTGTTTCACAACTTTATCGAGGTGTAATTGATATACAACAAACTTCACATATTTAAATATTGTACAGTGTACAACTTGGTAAGTTTTGATATATGTTTACACCCACTAAATCATCCCCCCTAAGTTTCCTTGTGCCCCAGTGTGATCCCTCCCTTTATATTTCCACTTTCCTGCCCCTACCCCCCATTACCATCCAACCACCGATCTGCTTTTCATCACTACAGATTACTTTGCATTTTCTAGAATGTCATGCAAATGGAACCATCCAGCATGTACTCTTTCTTGTTTGGACTGAGTATTTTCACACATCATAACTATTTTGAGATTTATGCACATTGTTGCCTGTGTCAGTAGTTTATTCCTCCCCCTTTTTTTTTTGATGGATCATGTTCCGTTGGTTGTGTCACAATTTCTTTATTCTTTCTTTCTTTCTTTTTTTTTTTTTTGGTGGCTGGCTGGATATTCTTTCATTTGGTGATGAACATTTGGTTTGTTTCCAAGCTTGGGGCTATTAAAAATAAAGCTGCTATGAACATTTTTATCTTTGGATACAAAGTTTCTAGATGAAATATGCTCTCATTTCTCTTGGATAAATACCTCAGAGTGTGATGGCTGGATCATATGGTAGAAGTGTCTTTACCTTTTTAAGAAACTTCTGTGGGCTGGCCAGTTAACTCATTTGGTTAGAGCACAGCTTTATAACATGAAGGTTACAGGTTCGGATCTCCTTACTGGCCAGTTCCCGACCCCACACACACACAAAAAAAACCCCACCAAAATTAGAATAAATAAAAATTTTTAAAAAAGAAACTGCCAAAATGTTTTCCAAAGTAGTTGTACAATTTTACATTTCCACCAGCAGTAGGAATCTTCACCTAACATTTGGTATGACCAGACTTTTTAATTTTGTACACTCTCGTAAGTGTGTAGTGGTAACTTGTTGTGGTTTTAATGTTCATTTCCCTTAGGACTAATGATGTTGAACATCCTTTCATGTGCTACTTGCGATCTGTATTAGTCCATTTCCG
>NW_007726169.1:969702-971395 GCF_000696425.1 Galeopterus variegatus
CTAGTGGTAACTTGTGGTTTTAATGTTCATTTCCCTGAGGACTAATGATGTTGAACATCCTTTCATGTGCTACTTGCGATCTGTATTAGTCCATTTCCGTTGCTCATAACAAAATACACAGAACTGGGTAATTTGT
Source organism: Galeopterus variegatus (assembly GCF_000696425.1). Taxonomy (NCBI): domain Eukaryota; kingdom Metazoa; phylum Chordata; class Mammalia; order Dermoptera; family Cynocephalidae; genus Galeopterus; species Galeopterus variegatus. Next base: position 969,839 of record NW_007726169.1, read on the forward strand.
AAGAAAATGAAATTTGCTGCTTACAGTTTCGTCCAAAGTCCAGGGAACACATCTGGTGAAGGCCTTGTTAATGGTGACAGTGACACAAGGGTCTCACATGGAAAATGGTGGAGCAGAGAGAGAGACAGCTCCTCGTGAGCTCTACTTTTAAGGCCCTCAGAATCATGCCCACAATCACAATTAAACCATCAACTTATTAATCCATTCCCTAGGGGATGGTCCTCACAATCTAATCACCTCTTCAAGGCCCCACCTTTCAGTTACCATGATAGGATTTCCCACCCTTTCAACACTGTCACAGTGGGGGTTACGTTTCTAATACATGAACTTTTGGGGACACAAATTCAACCCATAGCACCATCCACATATCTTCCTTGATAAAGTATCTCCTTATATTTTTTGCCCATCTAAAAAATTGATTGTTTCTTTTCTTATTGCTGCGTTTTAGAGTTATTTATTCTGGATACAAGTCATTTTTAAGATATGTGGCTTGCAAATATTTTCTTCTAGTCTGAAGTTTGTTTCTTCATTCTCTTAACAATGTCTTTCAAAGAGCAAAAGTTCTATTGATTTTTTTTCCTTTTGTGGGTGTGCTTTTGATGTTGTAGCTAAGATTATCTTTGTGTAACATAATATCAAAAAGATTTTCTCCTTCTACTTCATTTTCTTCTAGAAGTTTTATAATTTTAGGTTTTACATTGAGGACTATGACCCATTTTAAGTAAAGTATATACATGGTGTGAAATACGGATTGGATTTTATTTTCTTGTATATGTCTATCCAATTGTTTCAGCACCATTATTCATTCTCTGCTGATTGCTTTTCCACCTTCATCAAAAATTACTTGACTCATATATAAGGGTGCNATTACAGGTCCAGAGGCTAGGGAGACATAATGGTCTCAGAAAACAGGCATGAGGCACCCCCGACGGGCTTACTGCCTAGGGCCACCTCAGGTTGGTGCTCCCCACACCAACACCCAGGCTGCTTTGGCTGCTCCAACTGTGGCTAATTTAGCCCAAGGTGTGGCTGGACCCACGGCTTTGAAAGATACAAGCTAGAAGCCTTGGCAGTGTCCATGTAGTGTTAAGTCTGCAGTCTCACAGAATGCCAGAGCTGTGTAGGAAGTATGGAAAGGCTTGGTTGGGGGCTCAGGAAGAGATCTGTCATGGGGGTGAATTCACTACATCGAGCCTTTGCTAGAGCAATGTCGGGAGGAAATATGGGGTCAGAATTGTAGCAGAAAAACCCTACCAAGACCATACTTAGTGGAGTAGTGGGAGTGGGACTGCCATGCAGACCCCAGAATTGTGGGGCTACCAGTGTGGAAGCATGGTCTCAGACCAGGAAAGCCATAAAAGTGGAGCTGTCCAAGGACTTGGGGACCCAACCCCTGTAACAGTGTGCAGAGAACGTTGAACATGGATTCAAGGTACATGATTTATCAGCTTTCAGTTTTAATGTCTGCCCTGCTGGATTTTGGAACTGTTACCTCATTCTTTTGGCCTATTTCTCCCTTTTGGAATGGGAATATGTACCCTGTGTTTGTCCCACCAT
>NW_007726169.1:972473-973817 GCF_000696425.1 Galeopterus variegatus
TCCCTTTTGGAATGGGAATATGTACCCTGTGTTTGTCCCACCATTGTATCTTGGAAGTAGACAATTTGTTTTAATTTCACAGTTAGGACTTTGAGCTTTGGACTTTTGAGTTGAAACAAGTTAAGACTTTGAGGACAAAATGAATGCATTTGTATGTGAAAAGTACATGAGTTGTGGGGGCCAGGGTTGGAGTGCTGTGGATTGCATGTCCCTCCAAACTCACTGAAGCTTAAATTGTGTACTCCAAAGTTCTAGGTACTGGGCCTCCACTGTGACAGTGCAGAGAGGGTGGAAAATCCTATTGTGATGATTGAAAAGTGAGGCCTTGGGGAGATGATTGGATTGAAAGGACCATGCCCTAGCTCATGAGCCTGGTTCTGAGAGGTTTAAAAGGAGAGCATATGAGAGTCTCCCTCTCCGTCTGCTTGGCCATTTCTGCCGTGTGATTAATTTTTGAATGTTAAGACAACCTTGTAATCCTGGGATATACTCCACTTGGTCATAATATATTGTCTTTTTTATATATTGTTAAATTCTATTTTCTAAAATTTTGTTAAGAATTTTTGAATATATGTTCATGGGGGATATTTATCTGTAGTTTTTGTTTTTGTTGTAACTTTGTCTGCTTTTGGACTCAGAATAATGTACATCTATTAGAATGAGTTGGGAAGTACTTCCTCCTCTTCAGTTTTCTGGAAGAGTTTGCATAGGATCAATATTATCTTCTTTAAATGCTTGGTAGCATTTTCCAGGGAAGCTATCTGGGCCTGGAGTTTTTTTGTGGAAAGGTTTTTAAACTCTAAAATTAATTTTTTAATAGTTATAGGGATATTCGGTTTATCTGTCTTTTCTTGTGTAATCTTTGGGAATTGGTTCTTAAAGAAATTTGTCTATTTTATCTAAATTACCAAATTTATTTAATTTAAGTTTTTCTTAATGTTTCCTTATTATCCTTCTAATATTTGTAAAATCTGTAGTGATATCCCCTCTATCAGTCTTTTTTTTTTTTTTTTTGCAGTAGATAAAAGATTTATTTGCAAGGCTAACAAGCAAGAAGACAGGAGAGAAAAAAAGTCTCAAATTCACCCTCTTGACAGTGGGAAAGAAGAGATGTTTATGGGGAAATTTTTAGGGATGGTGTGAGGTGTGGAGAATTGTGATTGGTCAAAGAGATTGAAGGAGTTCTTCAATGATCTGCACAGGCACAAGCTGTCTGCCTCTTCATGTGTCATATGCTCAAAAATGTCATCGGCATGATCTGGAAGTGGAATTTTCAGTACTATGACATCAAAAGGTCATCCACTGAACATTTACCCAGGCTCAGTAAAGAGGTCTTCAGGCTCA
>NW_007726169.1:974207-980538 GCF_000696425.1 Galeopterus variegatus
AGGCTAACAAGCAAGAAGACAGGAGAGAAAAAAAGTCTCAAATTCACCCTCTTGACAGTGGGAAAGAAGAGATGTTTATGGGGAAATTTTTAGGGATGGTGTGAGGTGTGGAGAATTGTGATTGGTCAAAGAGATTGAAGGAGTTCTTCAATGATCTGCACAGGCACAAGCTGTCTGCCTCTTCATGTGTCATATGCTCAAAAATGTCATCGGCATGATCTGGAAGTGGAATTTTCAGTACTATGACATCAAAAGGTCATCCACTGAACATTTACCCAGGCTCAGTAAAGAGGTCTTCAGGCTCAGCCAGTTTGTCTCAGTTTGTGCTTGGCCAAGCTAACTTCAGCAGTCCTGCAAAACACCCTGGGCAAGCAACTCATGACTTCTGTGCCAGAGGCATTAGCTTAAAAGGCAGATAAGAAGAAACAGAGTCAGAGGTTAGTTATGGAAATTTGCTGAAAGAATGAGCAATTTAAACAGGGAATAAATTTTAATTGAAAAGTCGCTGGTGACAATCTCTTGCCCCTTCCACCATGTGAGATTGCAGTGAGAAGAGCATGAACTGTAAGGAAATAGGCCCTCATCAGACATGGAATATGCTGGAGCCTTGATCTTGGACTCTAGGATCCATACTGTGAGCCATAAATATGTTGTTTATAAGCTACTCTATGGTATTTTGTTATAACATCCTGAATGGGCTAAGACAGCTTTGCTTTGCATTTTACTATGGGCTCGCTGAATATTTAAATGGCTGCAAATTGCCAAGAGAAAGGTAAAAACAGCAATGGAGATCATTAGTAAATTGTAGTGTTACTATAAATAGTAAGAAAAGGAGGCTATTGTAAGAGCAAATAAAAATAAGACTGAATTTTTCTGGTTTTCAAAAGGAAAAGAGACTTTTTTCTCTCCGTCTTTTCTTAGAGCATTTCCTTGCAAAAACTTGTATTTGTAAATCCTTTCTCTGTTCCTTTGATACTTATACAAATCTTTTTAAAGGTTAAATAAACCTCTTATCAGAATTAAAACCTAGGACTGTTTTTCTGAAAATTCTGGGAACCCCCACTTTTAAGTGTACATATCAAGGAACACAGCACTCCATCTCCCTGTCACTGAGGAAGTTTAGCCTAGTTGCTGTGACTACCTACTTGTCATAGAGATATAAGATGGTTTATTTTTCCTTCAGAAAAAGACAATAAATAGCACAGCTGGCCACCCCAATTACCAGGTGAATTTAGGGTGAACTATGAAAGCATGTGTAGCAAACGATGCTGTGGAGTCCTCTCACCTGAGGACAAGTCCTCACGTATAAGAACATGCATGTAATGGGTTGTACCCGAAACAGGGTGGGATTTCTTTCCCTCTTTGTAATAGCATTAGCAGATTACATGTGATGTGTCCCAGTCTGGTTTAATGCTTATTGTTTTTTGATTATTATTTAAATGTAATTGATTATACATATTTGTAGAACACATATTTGGAGTACAGAATTGAATATCAATACCTGTGTACAATATGTGGTGATCAAATCAGGGTAATTAGTATATTCATCATTACACAATGTAATCATTCTTTGTAACCCTTACCTATTTCTTGCCAATCCCCCTCCACCTCCCCCTTTCCCACCTCTGGTAACCTCAGTTCTGTTCTCTCCTTTTGAAAGTCCAATGTATTATTGTGATTGTTGTATCTTTCTTTCTTTCTTTTTTCTTTATTTGTTTATTTTCTTAGCTTCCACTTACTGGTGAGGACATGCAGTGTTTCTCTTTCTGTGCCTGGCCTGTTTCACTTAACATAATTTTCTCCAAGTTCATCCTCGTTGCTGCAAATGGCAAAATTTCATTCTTTTTTATGGCTGAATAATATTCCATTATGTATATGTGCCACGTTTTCCTAATCCAGTCATCCGTTGATGAACATTTAGCTTGGTTTCAATTCTTGGCTATTGTAAATAGAGCTGCAATAAACATGGGAGTGCAGGTGTCCTTCGGCGCGATGATTTCCATTCCTTTGGGTATATAACCAGAAGTGGAATTTCTGGATTGTATAGCAGTGCTATCTGTAGTTGTTTGAGGAACCTCCATACCATTTTCCATAATGGCTGCACTAATTTACAGCCCCACCAACAGTGTAGGAGGGTTCCCCTTTCTCCTCATCCTCACCAGCATTTGTTATTTTCTTTCTTTTTTTTAATGGCCAGTCTAACTGGAGTGAGATGATATCTCAGTGTGGTTTGATTCGCATCTCCCTGATGCTTAGTGATGTTAAGCATTTTTTCATGTGTCTGTTGGCCATTTGTATATCTTTTTATGGTTTTTGGTTTAAAGCCTATTTTATCTGATATAAGAATAACTATTCCTGCTCGTTTTTAGTTTCCATTTGCGTGGTATATCTGTTTCCATCCATTCACTTTTAGTCTGTGTGTGTCTTTACAGGATGTGGTAAGTCTCTTGAAGACAGCATAAAGTTGGGTCTAGTTTTTTAATCCAATCAGTCAGTCTATGTCTTTTGAGTGGGAGCTTAATCCATTGCCATTTAGGGTTGTTATTGACAGATATTGTGTTACTCCTGACATTTTATTGCTTTTTGTTTAGACGTTTTAAATATCTTTTGTTCCTTTCTTCCACTTTTATTACTCGTCTTCAAAGTTTGCTGGTTTTTTGAGGTGATAGGATTTAGTTTCTTTTGCTTTCTCATTTCCATTTTTGTTTTACCAGTGGGTTTTTTTCTTTTTTGTGTATTCCTGATAGTGATGATCATTTTTCAGATTCCAGATGCAGGACTTCCCTGAGGCATCTTGCAGGGCTGGTCACCACCCAGTTTGCCCAGGAAAATACAGTATTTTTCCCCCATTTCTAAAGGATAGCCTTTCTGTATATGGTATTCTTGGCTGGCAGGTTTTTTTCTTTTATTGGTTTGAGCATATCATCCCATTCTCTCTAGCCTGTAGAGTATCTGCTGAGAAGTCTGCTGTTAGTGTAATGAGAACTCCCTTATAGGTGACATGACACTTTTCTCTTGTTTTTTTTAGGATTCTCTCTGTGTCTTTGAGTTTTACCAGTCTGAGTATAATGTGTCTCAGAGAGGACCTTTTGGATTGAATCTATTTGGGGGTCTTTGAGCCTCCTAGATCTGAATGTCTGTGTCTCTCCCAATACCTGGGAAGTTTTCCACTATTATTTTGTTGAATATGTTTTCATTGCCTTTTCTTTCCCCCTCCCCTCTGGAACACCCATGATTCGGATGTTTGTGTGCTTAACACTGTCTGCTAGCTCGCTTAGATTTTCTTGATTTTTAAAGTTCTTTCTTCTTTTTTGTCCTCCTGGGTTATTTCAAAAAAGACTGTCTTCAAGATCAGAAATTCTTTCTTCTACTTGCTCTAGCTTGTTGCTTAAGCTCTTGGTTGTGTTTTTTATTTTGTTGAATGAATCCTTCAGTTCCAGGAGTTCTGCTACATTTTTTAAAAGGTATTTATCTCTTTCTAATTTTCCTCCTTTATATCCTAGATAGTTTTCTCATTTTGTTGTGTTGTCTAACTGCATCTTCTTGTATCTCATTGAGTTTTCTTAAGATTGTTGCTTGGAATTCTTTTTCAGTCATTTTAGAGTTTCCTGCTTTACAAGGTCTGGTACTTGAGAACTATTGTATTCCTTTGATGGTGTCATATTTTCTTGGTTTTGGGTTTGTTTTTTTTTTTTCACATTTCTAGTATCTCTACATTGATGTCTTGTCATATGATAGAGAAGTTGCTTCTTCTATTACTTTGGAGTGGGCTTTGAGGAGAGATGCTTACTCCTGTAAGATGTCTTAGTATTGATTCTGGGTAGATGCAGTAGTGTAGTCTCTGTGTGGGTACTTCAGCCACATTCAATGTCAGAGTTGCATGTGAGTGCCTCTGTGGCCTAGGCACTGAGGCACGTCATGGCTTCTTACTGTGGCTAGTGACACTGTGCTTGATCATTGAGAATGTGGGTGAGATCTTGAGATTTTGGGTCAAATGCCTAGATGCCTTGTCACTCTTTGGCTGGGGTGGGTGACCTTGGGCAGGCTTGTTGGCTCCCTGGCTATTGTCCCAAGACCATCATGGTGCATTGGGGTATACTGTATCTCCTCAGCTAGAATGGGTGCCCCTGGGTGGGTTTTCTCTTCCCTCATTGCTGCAGACAGTGGGTCCTCCTGGGTCCTTGCTTCCCTTTGTTGGGTGATGGGTTGGTGGTGGATGGGAATTTTCTTCTGTATACTATTTGGCTATCCTGGGTTTCCATACTCTCCAAGATCTTTGCATGTGTCTCTCCCTGGATCGAAGCAGTTGTGCACACTGTGGGGGCACTGATGCATAACTGAGGGGGCAACGTAATTCCCTCTGTGGGTTGGGCCCCTGGGACATGGATCTGCACTGGCTTACCTCTTTTTGGTGGCTCCACATGTGACCCTCCTTGTGTCAATGCATGGTGGCAGTGGTTAGTCTTGCACATAGCCAGTTTGACTGGTGCATTGCCAGCAGCAGTGGGGGGATCCAGCACCTGGCTGGGCTGGCTAGTGCTTTGGCATCAGTAGGAGGTCCCACACATACACAGTCTGGCTGGTATAATGGTGATAGTATGAAAGGTTGCTGCCAGCAGCAGCTGCACTGCAGTTGGCTATGACAGGGGCTCCAAGCATGGCTGGGCTGGCAGGTTTGGCAGTGAAGGTGGCAGTGTGGACAGCTGCCAGTGGTGGCAGTGGTAGGAGCCATGTTGCAGGCAGCTATGGCTAGAGGGTTCCATGCATAGCCAGCTTGGCTGGTGCAACGGTTATGGCGTAGATGGTTGCCAGAAGTGGCACCGGAGGCGGGACAGGATGAAATTTACTGCAGGAAGGCAGGTGATGGTCTTGGGGCCTGACAATGTCATGTTGAGTGTGGTGATGGGGTCAGTGGGCCTGTTCTGGTCTTCTTCTGTGGGAGGAGTGCACTCTCAGTCCTCTAGTTTGCTGTCCTCCCTCAATTCTCCCTCATTCCTATTTTTGGTAATTTTTCTCTTTTTCTCATGATCATCCTGGCTAGAGATTATTGATCACAAAGAGCCAAATTTTGTTTTTTATTCATTTTTTCTACTATTTTAAAAATATTTCCTTGATTTCCACTCTGATATTTATTATTTTATCTTTTTCTACTTACTTTGGGTTTTGTTTACCCTTCATTTTCTAATTTCTATTAAATTATTTGGTTGTTAATTGTGGTAAAGTATACATAACATAAAACTTACCTCTTTAATGGTTTTCAAGTGTATGGTTTTGTGGCGTTAAGTCCATTCACACTGTTGTGCAGCCATCACCACCATCTGTCTGCCTTTTCTAATTTCTTAAGGTAGAAGCTTAGTCATTGCTCAAGACCTGCCTTTTCTCCTTCTTTCCTTCTTTTCTTCTTTCTTTCCTTCCTTCCTTTTATAATTTGTAAAATTTTTTCTCACTCTGTGGATTATCGTTTTGCTTTCTTGATGGTGTTTCTTGAAGCACAAAGTTTTTAAATTTCGGTGAAGTTCAATTTACCTATTTTTTCTCTGTTGCTTGTGCTTCTATTTGTTCTTTCTGTGTTGTATTTACCATCTCCTTTTCTTCTGTCTTCTTTTGGACAAATTGAGTACTTTTTACAATTCTATTTTATCTCCTTTGTTGAGTTATTAGCTGCATGAGTTTCATATGACTATTGTAACCTATTGCCACAAACTTGGTGGCCTAAAACATCATAAATTTATTCTCTTATAGTTCCAGAGACCAGAAGTCCAAAATGGGTTTCACTGAGCTGTATAATCAAAGTGTCAGCTGGACTGAACTCTCTCTAGAGGATCTAGGGAAGAATCCTCCAGTTTTCAGAGTTTTGTTCCTTGCATTTCGTGGCTCATTGCCCCTTCCTCCTCCTTCAAAGCCTGCAGCACAGCATTTCCAAGTCTCTTTTTCTACTAAGGTTTCCGCATTGCCTATTTTTTATCTTTTTTTTCTTTTTTTTTGTTATTTCCTTATTTGTGTGTGTGTGGTTTTTGGGGGTTTTTATTTTTCATGTTATCTATATTTTATATGTTATAAACTCCATAAGACATTGCTATCATTTCCTCTTTTGGCCTTTGCACTGTCATTGTCATACACTTTACATGTCTTATTTTATTTTTTATATTTTATTTTATTATACTTTATTTTATTATTTATTTAATATTTAATTTTATTTATTATGTATTTTATTTTATTTATTATATTTTATTAATTTTTTTTTTCCTTTTTGTCTTTTTTTTTTCATGTCCGGCAATGGATCGCAACCCTCAGTGTCGCGCCCGTACTGGACTGGGACCGGCAACGGGAT
>NW_007726169.1:981241-1000173 GCF_000696425.1 Galeopterus variegatus
TGTTGCTCCCACACCTCGCTCAGCCAGTGAGCGGGAACCGGTCTGTATGTGGGATCCGAACCCTCGGCGGGAGCGCCACCGCACTCCCAAGCGGCGCACTGTAGCAGTGCGCCACCGGGCCGGCCTATATTTTATTAATTTTTATGTTATAAACTCCAAAATACATTGCTATTGTTTTTGTTGTAAATAGTTGATTGTCTTTTAAAGAGATTTTAATAATGAGAAAACATTTCTATTATTTACCCACTCAGTTGCCATTTCTTTCTTTCTTTCTTTTTTTTTTGCTTTTTTCTGACTGGTAAGGGTGTCGCCCACACTGCGCCCAGCCATCCCTATATAGGATCCGAACCCACGGCGGGAGGGCTGCTGCACTCCCAGCGCCGCACTCTCCCAAGTGAGCCAAGGGGTCGCCCCCTAGTGCTCTTTGTTCCTTGTGTAGATCCAAATTTCCATCTGGTTTCATCTTGTTTCTGACTGAAAGACTTCCTTTAAAATATTTTGTATAGCGAAGCTCTCCTGGTGACGAATTCTTTCAGCCTTTGTATATCTGAGAAAAATATATTTTTTTGGCCTTTGTTTTTTAAAGATATTTTTTGCTACATAAAAATTTCTAGTTTGACAGTTATTTTTTTCTTTCTGAGCTCTACTAGCTTGAACTGTTACCTAGGAGAAATCTGCTGTCATTCTAATTTTTGTTCCTTTGGATGTAAAGTGTCTTTTTCCTCTGGCCGCTTTGAAGATTTTCTGTTTATCAGGGGTTGCAAGCAATTTAATTGTAATTTGATTTGGTGTAGTTTTCCTCATGTTTGTTGTTTTTTGAGGTTTGTTGAGCTTCTTAGATCTATAGGTTTATAGTTTTGATCAACTGTGGAAAAATTTCAGCCATTATTTCTTCAAAAACTTCTCCACTTCTGAGGATGAAAAGGGTCAAGGAGAAGGCATTACAAAGGTCACTGGAAAATAACCAAGTCTGTATCAAGTATGTCACATTTTAATGATACGTATTTGCATAGTCAGTTCTCTCCTCTATGAAAACAATGACTCAGAGCTTACTTCATGCCTGGTAGCTGCTTAAATATCACCTCCGTGAATTCTTCCAAGACCTTAGTTAGTGGGAATAGCTTTGGATGGGAAGGAATGAGTAATGATTAATGGTGCAGGCTTTGAGCTCCTGCTCTGTATGTCACCAACTGTTTGACTTTGGGTAATTCACATTGCCTCTCTGGCTTTAGCTTCCTCGTCTATTCAAATGAGAATAATAATAGTATCTACCTTACAAGGATGGAGTACAAAGCACTCAGACATTGGCTGTTATTCCTGTTAGTTTTTGTATGCCAATATATGTTGCCTTATTGCAGCTGACTCTACTCTTCTAGGTTTTAGCCAGGATCTGTGATTCTTTCCTTCTTCAGGTCCACTCTTCTGGAGCTTTCCCTGGGATGTGGAGGTTTTCAGTATTAACAACTGGATGAGATACTCAGCTCAGGTCTGCCTCAGTCTCCTTTTCCCATCTTGCTTTTATTCTCCCCTCTTCTTCCCCACTCTGTTGTTTATGGGTTCTCCAGGATGGAGTAGAAGAGAGAAATTGGGAAGGAAAGGGACAGAGGAGGTCCCACACGGCAGCAGTAGTTTCAGGCTTATGCTCCTGTGGCCAGCATATGTCTCACAGCTTCTTACTCTCTCAGAGAGCTAGTGTGGGGTCCCTGAAGATTCTCCCACAGCTCTTCCCTGACATGGGCCACAGTACTTCTTTCTTAAGACTCCTCTTCATCTGCACTTTATGGTGTACCTACAGCCTCTTTCTGTGACGACATGTGACCCATGGAAACCCTTTGTCTTGCCCCACCGTGGTGCCAGAGTAGCCCACTCCCTGAAGGCCCTTGTTCCCTGTCTCGTGCTTAAATGTGCAGATCTTTCCAGCGTCTACTGTAGACTTCTTGGGCATGAGACAGATGCCAGTCCCTTGCCCTGCAAACTCCAGAGGCCCAGTAAGCTCAATAAGTGACACTCTGGAGCTCCCTCATTTGGCTTATGGAATACAGTAACCCCTCCTGTGCCTTCCCTTATAGGGAAACTCCACACTACTAGGACAACTCTCTCTGGAGGAATTGCCAGCTCTCAATGGCATGCCAAGGGCAGGACATTGGGAGGGTTCTACCCATGGCATAGGAAATAATATAGAAGCACACCGTAGAGACTTTTTTTTGTGGGCAGCCAATAGCAGTGATTGAATCCTGGACCTTGGTATTATCAACACCATGCTCTAAGCAACTGAGCTAACCAGTCAGCCCTTACAGATCTTTAAAACAATAATAAAACCAGCTAAAAGTCGGTCTTTTAAAAATTATTATTATGTGCTGGTGACTCTGAACAATGAAAATAACAAAATTCTTCTCCCCCCCAAAATCATTTATAGGTCTAAATCCTAAACAACCGCTATGGTTACTGTTGAGTTTTAGTAATGTATATATTTTAGCTTCAAATTGGTGTATTTCAATTCAGAGAACTCCCTGCTGTACAGTCAGCCTCTGAAACACACAAACTCAGTTGCACATTTATTTTAAGAATAAGCTCCTGTAAGTTTGGAAAAGTTCAAGCTTGTTTTGGGTGAGGTCCTCATCTCCAGCCCTGTAGTATAATATATTCGTACACTTGAAGAATAGGTTCAAAATAAGCAGTGATAGCATAGAGATTGTAAAGAAAAAAGGAACTTGAGTTACTTTAATTTTGTTATTCTTTGTGACCATTTGGAATTTTAATTTGTCTTCAAAATTTAAAGCACCGATGCAATCCAAGTGTTCATCAACAGATGAATGGATAAACAAAATGTGGTGTAGACATATAATGGAATATTATTCAATTTTTAAAAGGAAGGAAATCCTGACACATGCTACAACATGGATGAACCTTGATGACATTATGCTAAGTGAAATAAGCCAGACACAAAAAGAAAAATACTTGTAGTCTATTATCCCACTAATATAAGGTATCTGGAGTAGTCAAATCCATAGAGATGGAAAGTAGAATTGGTGGTTGCCAGGGGCTGAGGGGAGGGAGAAATGGGTATCGAGTTGTATAATGAGTATAGAATTTGTTTTGCAAAATGAAAAAGTTCTGCAGATTGGTTGCACAACAAGGTGAACATAGTACTGAGCTACACACTTGGAAGTGGTTAAGATGGTAAATTTTATGTTGTGTGTGTGTGTGTGTGTGTGTGTTTTTAACCATGATTTTAAAAAACGTACAGCAGTGAAACAGAGTGCGAACAACAAGGTGTAATATTTTTCTTTGGTAAGTGCAAATTTTAGTTCACACATGTAATATGTTACTAAGTTTGAGTAATACCTTTAAGATTGAAATTTATTCTTTGTGTTGGTTTGGGTCCTCTAAGCCAAGATGAAATTATACATGAAGAGATTAATTTATTGGGGAAAATGTCTGTGATGGGCAAAGGAGAGGAAGCTGGAGTAGACAAGGACAGTGTTCAGACTGAAAATTGGGAAAAGAAGGAGAGAGGATTGGGGAGCAAGCAGCTTAGCCTGAAACACAGTTCTAACAAAGCTCTTCAGTCAGTCTGGTGGGAAGTCCACAAAAGCTGCCCATTTCATGAGTCTCCTGGGGCCACTTCTCCCACCATGCAAAATAAGTGACCAGGTGCACCACTCACTCACAACTCTGCCCATTGGGTAGATTTTCCTTCCCCATTATCTTTCAGGGCTTCCCATGATGTGGCTGTAAGACAGCCACCATCCATCTTTGGCTTGTACCCATATTCTAAGCCAGCCCATCTGTAAACCAAGTTCAAGCTTTTCCCCCCTCTTTCAGGTGGTCATGACCCTCTCCCCCACCCAACCCCCAAATACGGTCATAAGTATGAGTTGGGGGGAGGTACGGGTGTGTTGGATAACATGTTGGTCTTGGCTATCTGTTCATGCAGCTTACTCATGCTCTCTGGTTCTGCTGGTGCTTGATCCTGGATGTACCATTTCCATTTTGAAGTGGACTAAAGCTAGGCTTGTTTGACCTTCTGACTTGGTGGGTCCAATGGAACCCAGCAGGTAGGGAGGATTGGGTGTATGGTCACTTGGTGCCCCATGGTTAAGCACTCTATCTCTATCAGTATGTGGTAATGGGCAGGAGTGGTTTCTCAAAAGGCATATAATTCTCTGCTGTGGATTACATGGTCTTGTTTCAGAACGCTGAGTCCTTTGTTGTGATTCTCCCACTGGTCTTGCTTTAAGTTACATGCTACATCTTTTCCTACCATTGAAACCTCCAACACATAGCGTCTGCTGTATCACCTGGCCCAATTGGCAGGGCTGTTTGCATCATAGCCTGGACATGCTGCAGAGCCCTTTCTTGCTCTGGACCCACTTGGGGCTGGCATCCATTACTGTCCCTTGGTATATGGACATACTAGGTATTTCTGACTGTGGTCTGTTTTGCCCCCAGAGCCTGATGAGGCTTACCAGCAGAGGGAAAAGGTGGTGGCAGGAGTCAGCCTCTCTGCTGTCATCTCCAGTAATTCTACTCTGGCCCCAAACTTGTGCACCCTAAGCAGCAAAACAAATGCCCTCCTTTGGAGCCTAGTGACTGCCTGTTGATTCTAATGCATGGTCCTTGCAGTGGAGGTGGCTGACCCCAACCCCAGGCAGTTTATCACAGCTTGCTTCCTAATCACATCCAGTGGCTACCACCCTGAGGGAAGTTTGCCCATCCTGCCCTCTGTCCTCTCCCACTCAATGGGGAGCAGGCAGAAAGCTCTGGGGATTCTGGCCATGTTGCACATCAGTGTAGAAGTTAACAGCACAGACTTTGGGTTCCACTAGAGCTTGGTTCCATTCCTGCATGGCCAGGAAAACCATCTAAACTACTCTATTCCTCAGTTTCCTAATCTGTAAGATGAAAAGAATAATACTAATTTCATAAGACTGTTTTGAGGACTTGATGAAATGATGATGGTCAAGCACAGTATGAGGCAAGATGTTGCACTATCCTCAATCCAGGTTGCAACAGCTTGTTTAGGGGCTGTTTCCTTCATTTAACTGGAAGCTCCTTGAGGGCCAGAATGGTCTTTACCATACACTCCCCCAGGATACTAAGGATATACTAGATATTCAGTACTATTTAGGGATGTCTCTTGAATTTACATCCATTTTATAATGTTAAGGTCAGTAGGGGTTGGGGCGTTCCTCAATAATCAGCTATGGGTTTTGTTTTGTTTTTTTTTTCCTTCCAGGAATGTAGGATGTTGATATCTGAGAGAAACTGCAGTTATCATGTATCAGGCACCACGTGGTGAACAGAGCAGGGGCCTCACAGCAAAGTAAGGGAAGGAAGACACTCAGACAAATCATATTAGCTTTCTGGGCCTCAGTTTCTTCGTTTGGAGTTCTTCGTTTGGAGAATAAAGAAAATAATTGATACTATTACAAGATTTTTGCAGTATTTTCATAAACTACGCTAACACAGTGCAGAGGACACAGTAACTGCTACTATTATTACCAACAAAAGAATCACTGTTAGAGACGTGAAAGTGACCGCGCTCAGGTGTCGGCGCGGAGATAGGCCGGGGAAGCGCTGGGCGGGGGAGCGCTGGGCGGGGCCGCCGGAAGCCACGCCCCTTCCGCACCCGCATCCGGTCGTCCCGGCAACGCGCCGCTGGGTCGCACTGAGTAACGCGTGGAAGCTAACTGTCTGCCTGGGCACACTCGGCTTTGCAGGGACCGCTGCGGCAGAGAAATGACCGATGATGACTCCGACAGCGTCCTCAGCGAGTCGCAGACCGGGGAGGAGAGCGAGCTGCCTGTCATCCAGCTGTGCGGGCTGGTGGAGGAGTTTAGGTACCGGCCGGCCGGCCCCCGCGGCCACCCCTCCTCACCGTGGACCCTCCGCCTCGAGCGGCCTTGGACCTTAGGTCCGGCATGGAGACGACCCGTCTCAGTTTCCCCAGTTCCAGGCGGGGCAGGAACTTGTCTTTGCCTCTTTACCCTTGAGCCGCTGAGCCAGTAGGCCGTTGATGGAGCCAGAACTGGGTGGAGAGCGAGGACGGTGGGGCGGGCGGTGGGAAGCCCGGAGGGTAATTGGTGAAGCTGGAGGTGGGAAGCCTGGTGGGTCTGTCTGGTTTCAGGTTGTGTGCGTATCCCCTCCCCTATTCTGCAGCGGCTGGTTGGACTAGGTGACCTCTAAGCCCCTTTCCAATGCTGAGATTCCATAGTGAAATTAATATGGCAGAAGGATAGAAAGGAAGCTATTGGGATGATTTTTGTATAAGGTCACATGTGCCTGAACCAAGGTATAAGCATGGAGATGGACAGCAAAAAATGACTGGCCCAATATTCTATATTTTTAGCTGTCTGTTTTATATCTACTATAGCAAGTAAATTGGATGTCAAGATTCCATGATGTAGTTAAGATTAATTGTACAGTGTATTGGTCTTGCACAGAATGTCCTGACTCTGGCAGCTGAACTGATGTTACTTCTGTACATCTATAAATAGTTTAGGTCAGAACTGAGGTATTATTACAATAGCTTCCATTTCTTTAAGTGCTTATTATGCATCATGCATTTTGCATATACACTGTATGTATGACCTTATACAAGGGGTCTTCAAAAAGTTCATCGAAAGATTTGTATTCTCTTTTAATCCCATTTTTCCACGAACTTTTTGAAGTACTAATGACACAGCAACCCGAGGAGGTGGGTAAAGAAACAAAGAAACAGAGGTTAAGTTACTTCCCTAAGTTCACACAGCTAGTCAGTGGTAGTGCTGGGATTCAGACTCCTCAGACTGCACCTGGAACATTATGTATGCTGAAAAAGGACACTTTGGTATGTTGTGCTTTCCATTCAGCCTTTTCCATTAATCTTAAAACTCAGCCAAACAGGAATTAGCTCAGTAATATATGAAAACATCAAAGCCGTTCCCTCTCTCGTATATATATGTACATACATGTATATTATATACAATCACATCTGAGAAGTTAAGTTAAAAAGGTAATAATCTTGGCATGTACAGGATAAACTAGATTTGTCATTTCTAGTTCTTAAAAACAATTAATTCAAGGTTTTCTACAGTTTATAGTAAACTTCAGTGGATACTTTTTATCTATTGGGTGCTGGAAATAAAATAACTGAGAAACATAAACCAAAGGAAACATCTAAAGATTGTAGGTGTGTGTAACTTCAAGAATGTAGTAACTCAGAAGGAATTTTACAAATGGGTTAGATGACATTTGAAGATCAAACCTGTGACAACAATTTTCAGTATACCAGTGCTCTGAATTTTGTGGCTCAATAAACATTTTAATAAAAATATCAGATACTTAAATGACACTTCCTATGTGCCAGGTGCTGTTCTTAAGGTTGCATTCCTTATTGCAACCTTAAAAGGTAGGTGCTGTTATTTCCAATTTACAGGTAAGGAAACTAAGTTACCAAGAGGCTAAGTATCTTGCAGAAGGTCATACATGGCTGATAAGTGTTAAATACTAGTTATTTGGGGTTTAAACTCCTATTAATAGAACTTACTCATGTACCCTCTGTCTTGCAGCTATGGAAACTCTGCTCTCAAAACTGAGACAGAGATGTTTGAAAAATATTACAGTAAACTGGAGTCCAGGGATCACCAAGCTCCACAATTATCAGAAATTAAAATACCGGCAGAATTTGCACAGGTACACAATGGAGATCTGAAAATTATTTTATTCTGTTTGTCCCCTTAAATACAAGTGGCATTTGTGTATTTGCCTTTGGAGTGCCCTCTTTGGCCAAGTGGCCATGTGACTTTCTCCCTGTTTTACTTTTGATTCTTCCTTCCTCTCCAGGGTTTCTCTTTCAAGTGAGTGTGACGGGCATCAGGTTCAATTAATAGTGTATTGAATCTCCCAAAATATCTTAGTTTATTTGAAGGAATTCCCTGAAGTCAGGGGACTCAACTGTTTACAAGGCCTGGCCAGCCACACAATGGAGTGAAGTGGGCCTGGGTGGGTCCTTGTCTCAAAGGGCCTGTCTGAGTAGGTCCATCCTTTGAGGGCCAAATAAACCCATCTTCAGGCCCACACATTCCCTGGACCACCCACTTGTGACCTTTACCTTACATGCATAGAAAATCCAAAATTTTTGTTTAGTTGTCTGCTTTGCTGAACATGTGCCACCAGATGCAATTTCTCTTCTGTGTTAGTTCGGGAAGCACCAAGCTCTGGTATTACCCTGACTTTGACTTGAATCCTGGTCTATAGCGGGTTTACAGTCTTTCCACCCTTCAGACATTTTCCCCTTATTTATTTTCAGTTCATTGTCAGCCATACACCTTTGAAAGTATTTAGTTCAGGGTCTTAGGATGACTTGTGAAATAAATATCACCTCAGGCCTAACATCCAGCATCCTCCACCATGAGTTTATTCTCCCCAGCTGTCGTTCAGGGTAATTTCTAGCAGGTCTGAGGGATCACTTTGAAAGCCTACTTGGGCTGCTTTATTACCAATTCCTCTTTGACAATGACATTGTTTTTCTTGGGTTGCAGTTCCGAGGCAGGCGTAGATCTAAAACCCGCACTGGTATGGACCGTGTGTCAGTCCTCACCTTGGGCTGCTTTATTACCAATTCCTCTTTGACAATGACATTGTTTTTCTTGGGTTACAGTTCCGAGGCAGGCGTAGATCTAAAACCCGCACTGGTATGGACCGTGTGTCAGTCCTCACTGTTGACCAAAAACTTGAGCTTGTACAAAAAGAGCTGGAAGACATGAAGGAAGAAATAAGGCACATGAGGGCAAATGCCGAACGGGACCTGCAGCATCATGAGGTATTCCTTTCTCTTAGTGTAGGTCAGCCTACCCGGGCTCCCCCACTTCTGCCTCATCAAGAAGTACCTATAGTGTGTTCATGTTAATTTGTTGCTGCTTTGGAAGAAACGTGAGCAGGATTAGATAATCGAGGGCCTGCCTTTAAGGAACTTAACTACCTGCTTGAGGAGACAACAAATTTTAAAATTTTTTAAATGGGAAATTTCAAAAATACACAAATATAGAGAGGTTAGCACAACAAACCCCTTGTACTCAACACCCATATGTGACAGTCGTCAACATATGGCCATTCTTGTTTCCTTCATGTCCCAACCAACTTTCCCCTCACCCCACTGGGTTATTATGAAGTGAATCCTAGACATTTCATTTATTTGTAAATATTTCTCTATATGTCTCTAAGATATGGATTCTTTAAT
The DNA here is from genome assembly GCF_000696425.1 of Galeopterus variegatus. Taxonomy (NCBI): domain Eukaryota; kingdom Metazoa; phylum Chordata; class Mammalia; order Dermoptera; family Cynocephalidae; genus Galeopterus; species Galeopterus variegatus. The sequence goes on from NW_007726169.1 coordinate 990,465, forward strand.
AAAAAAAAAAAACCTCCAAATACCTTAAAAATTTTACAATAATTCCTTAAGGGGTTTGAGGTTTAAGCCAATGAATTAGGTGAAAAATCCCTAAGTTGCCCATTGTATCCAGCATGCATGACCACGGTCCATGTCCTGCTTGAGCTTCTCTCATAACATCTCTCAGTGAGTCCAACAAAGTCAATTTCTCCAGAGAAGAACATCACTGTCAATTTGGTTGCCTACAGAATGAAGTTCTTTGCTTACATTTTAGAGCTATGTTGTATGAAAAATAGATACTTCTATTTCTAAATTTTTCTGTTTGTATTTTTTCTATTTTGAAATGTGGGCAGAGACAGAATCATACTTATTGCCTCCAGAGGGACGTATCAGTGGACTCATGTCACCCATTGATGGAACCATCTGTACTACACAAACCAATCCCTCCCTCCCTCTCTACTGCCTCCTCCTTCCCTCCTACTACTTATCTCTCTTTCCAAATATGCATTGTTGAATTCCAGCAAGTGGAAAGAACTTAGGTTGTGGTAGCATTGTCCTGACCTGCTAGACTGTAGGATGTAAATGTCAAGGCAGAGAGAGATCAGTGTGAGCTAGAGTGGCCAAAGAAGACTTTGTCGAGGAGGTGGGACATAACATGGGACTTGGCCGGGCCTTAAAGAATGATGGCATTTGTTTAAAGAATAGGAAAAGGAGAGAACCCTAGGCAAGGTGAATGACGTGAGCAAGAAAGTGGAGGTGGGAGTTATCATGGTAAGTTCATGACACTGAGGAGGCCGGTATGATGATTAGAGCAGAGGGTGCTTTGGGGGCTGTATTAGGAAATCAGGTTGAGTAGGGCAATGAGACCTTGAAAGCCAGGCAGAGGAGTTTACCTTTGATGTCTTAGAAAGCTGGACCCCACTGAGAATAATTGAGTAGGAAAGCAGCATTTAAGGTGGATTAATATTCTAGCATGCGAAGGTGGAGGGGGTGGGGAGGGGCTGGAGCCTGAGTCTGGCCAGTGAATATGCTCTTGCTTATTGGTGCCTAGGGGAAAAGCCTGAACTAGGATGATTTGCTGTGTGGTTACAGTTGACTTCTCATTTTATGCCTTAATAGTATGTGTATCTCAGTGTGTTCTTATTTGAAGGCAATCTGTATTTGTTGTAGAACACTGAAAAATACAGTTAAGTATTTTTACTGTTGCTGTGGTTTGAATGTGCCCCCCAAATTTCATGTGTTGGAAACCTAATCCCCAAACTCATATGTTGATTAGAAGTTGGGCCTTTGGGAGGTAATTAGGATTAGGTAAAGTCATCAGAGTGTGGCCCCCATGATGGGATTAGTGGCTTTATAAGGATAGGAAGGGAGACATGAGCTAGCCCGCTTGCTCTGTCTCATCATGTGACACCCTCTGCCCTGTTATGATGCAGCAAGAAGGCCCTCACCAGATGCTGGCACCATGCCCCTAGACTTCCCAGCCTCTAGAGCCATGAGCTAAATAAAACTTTATTCTTTATACTACCCAGTCTGTGGCATTGAATTATAGCAACAGAAAATGGACTAAGACAGCTGTAAAAACTAAAAGAACATTTACTTAAAGAACATTTGAAAACATTGACAATATTACCACCTGGAGATAATTACCGTTGAACCTTGGATTCATCTCCTTCTAGAGATTAGATAATGTTCTATGCATACGCAAATTTCTTAAATAAAAGGTAGCATATTATTTTACAAACTATATTTTTCACTTAACAATATCTTTCTGTGTCAATACATACATTCATTTATAACATCATTTTTCAACTTACAGAAGTATATAATAAGAGTGCTTCATCTCTCCAGTAATCCATCTCACTAGATGTAACTGTGTTTGATGTCTGGGGTTTATCCTACCAGATATTTTTTATATAATTTCAATGGATAAACGATATTTCAAATATGTGAATACATATTTATAGAGATATCTGAGACCTTCTTTTGTTTGTTTGTTCCCTTTCTATAGATACTTTTTTTTGAGGAAGGCTTTTTATTTAATTAATTAATTTATTTATTTATTTTGACATTCATTTACATTTTACTTTTATTCCTATAAAAAATAAAAATATAAATTGATGTTCAAATACCTTTTGGCCTTTTATTTGTTCCCTTAGTTCAGAATTTTGTTTATTTGTTTATTTATTTATTTAATCATTACACAATGTAAACATTTTTTTGTGGCCCTTTACCAATTTCTCCTTAACCCCCCATCCCCCTCCCACCTTCCCACCTCTGGTGGCCTCATTTCTGTTCTCTCCTTTTGAAAGTTCAAGGAATTATTGTGATTGTCCTTCCTTCCTTCTTTCCTTCCTTCCTCCCTCCCTCCCTCTCCCACTTATGAGTCAGGACATGTGGTATTTCTCTTTCTGTACCTGGCTCATTTCACTTAATGTAATTTTCTCTACGTTCATCCATGTTGCTGTGAATGGTATTCCATTGTGTATATATACCACATTTTCCTTATCCAGTCATCTGTTGATGGACATTTAGGTTGGTTCCAACTCTTAGCTATTGTAAATAGAGCTGTGATAAACATGGGAGTGCAGGTATTCCTTCAATATGATGATTTCTATTCCTTTGAGTATATACCCAGCAGCAGGATTGCTGGATCAAATGGCAGTTCTATCTGTAGTTGTATGAGGAAACTCCATACTGTTTTCCATTATGGCTGCACTAATTTACAGTCCCACCATCAGTGTAGGAGGGTTTCCCTTCCTCCACATCCTCACCAGCATTTGTTATTTTCTGTCTTTTTGATTATGGACAGTCTAACTGGCATGAGGCAATATCTCAATGTGGTTTTGATTTGCATTTCCCTGAGGCTTAGTGATGTTGAGCATTGTTTCATGTGTCTGTTGGCCATTTGTATATCTTCCTTTGAGAAATGCCTATTCAGCCCATTTTCTCACTTTTTAATTGGGTTACTTGTTTTTTTACTGTTAAGTTATTTGAGTTATTTGTATATTCTGGTTATTAGTCCCTTGTCAGGTGCATAGTGTGTGAATATTTTCTGCTATTCTGTAGGTTTAACCATTTCTTTTGCTGTAGAGAAGCTTTTTAGTTTGATATAATCCCATTTGCTTATTTTTTCATTTGTTGCCTGTGTTTTGGGGGGTCATATGAATAAAGTCTTTGCCCAGTTCTACTTCCTAAAGTATTTCCTCTGTGTTTTCTTTTAGTAGTTTTATAGTTTCAGGTCTTATATATAAGTCTTTAATCCAATTTAGTTGATTTTGGTATTTGGCAAGAGGTATAGGTCTACATTCATTCTTCTGCATATGGATGTCAAGTTTTCCCAGCACCACTTATTGAAGGGGTGGTCCTTTCCCCAATGTATGCTCCTGTTGCTCTTGTCAAATATCAATTGGCTGTAAGTATGTGGGTTGATTTCTGGGTTCTCTATTCTGTTCTATTGGTCCAAGTGTCTGTTTTTATTCCAGTACCATGCTGTTTTGGTTACCATAGCTTTGTAGTATCATTTGAAGTCAGGTAGTGTAATGCCTCTGGCTTTATTTATTTATTTATTTATTTATTTTGCTCAGGATTGCTTTTGCTATTCAGGGTCTTTTGTTGTACCATATAAATGTTAGGATTGTTTTTTCTATTTCTGTGAAGAATGATGGGGATTGCACTGAATCTGTAGATTGCTTTGGGTAGTATGGACCTTTTCACAAAGTTAATTCTTCCAATTCAAGAGCATGGAATGTCTTTCCATCTTTTTGTGTCCTCTTTAATTTCTTTCAGTAGTGATTTGTGGTTTTCATTGTAGAGATCTTTCACCTCCTTTGTTATATTAATTCCTAGGTATTTTATTTTTGTGAGGACTATTGTAAGTGGCCTTGCTTTCTTGATTTCTTTTTCTGCTAGTTCATTATTGGAGTATTAAAATGCTACTGACTTTTGCATGTTGATTTTGTATCCTATGACTTTACTGAAATCATTTATCAGTGCTAAGAGATTTTTGGTAGAATCTTTAGGTTTTTCTACATATAGAATCATGTCATCTGCAAACAGGGACAGTTTGACTTTGTCTTTTCCAATCTGGATCCCTTTTATTTCTTTCTCTTGCCTGATTGCTCTGGCTAGTATTTCCAATACTATGTTGACTATGAGTGGTTAGAGTGGGTATCCTTGTTTTGTTTCTGTTCTTAGGGTGATATTGGCAGTGGGTTTGTCTTATATGGCTTTTATTTTGTTGAGATACATTCTATACCTAATGCGCTGAGAGTCTTTATCATGAAGGGATATTGAATTTTGTCAAATGCTTTTTCTGTATCTATTGAGATAATCATATGGTTTTTGTCCTTGATTTTGTTGATGTGGTGTATCACAGTTATTGACTTGCATATGTAAACCATCCTTGCATCCCTGGGATGAATCCCACTTGATCATGGTGTATAATTTTTTTTATGTATTGCTGTACTCTGATTGCTAATATTCTGTTGAGGGTTCTTGCATCTATGTTCATCAGATATATTGGCCTATAGTTTTCTCTTTTTTTGTTGTATCTTTGTCTGGTTTTACTGTCAGGGTGATACTGACTCATAGAATGAGTTTGGGAGAATGGCCTCTGTTTCAATTTTTTGGAATAGTTTGAAGAGAATTGGTATTAATTCCTCTTTAAAGGTTTGGTAGAATTCAGCAGTAAAGCCATCCAGTCCTGGGCTTTTCTTTGCTGGGAGACTGCTGATTACTACTTCAATCTTATTGCTTATTATTGGTCTGTTCAAATTTTCTATTTCTTCTTGGTTCAGTCTTGATAGTTTGTATGTGTCCAAAAATTTATCCATTTCCCCCAGGTTTTCAAATTTGTTGGTATGTAGTTGTTTATAATAGTTTTTAATGATTCTTTGTATCTCTGTGGTATTTGTTGTAATGTCTCCTTTTTAATTTCTGATTTTTGTTATTTGGGTCTTCTCTCTTCTTTTTTTAGTTAGCCTAGCTAATGGCTTTCTATTTTATTTATATTCTCAAAAAAAAACACAACTTTTTATTTCATTGATCTTTTGTATCATTTTTTGGATTTCTCTTTCATTTAGTTCTGCTCCAATGTTAATTATTTATTTCTGTCTACTAATTTGGGGATTGGATTGTTCTTGTTTTTCTAGTTCTTTGAGTTGTAGCATTAGGTTGTTTATTTGAAATCTTTCTATTCTTTTGATGTAAGTGTTTTTTGCAATAAATTTCCCTCTTAGTACTGCTTTTGCAGTATCCCACAGGTTTGTGTATGATGTGTCTTTATTTTCATTAGTTTCAAAACATTTCTTGATATCCTGTTTAATTTCTTCTTGGGCCGATAGGTTTTTCCAGAGTATGTTGTTTAGTTTCCATGTATTTGTATAATTTCTAGAGTTTCACCTTGTTATTGATTGCTAGTTTTAATCCATTGTGGCTTGAAAAGATACTTGAAATGATTTCAATTTTTAAAAATTTGTTGAGAACTTGATTTGTGAACTAACATGTGGTCTATCCTGGAGAATGTTCCATGTGCTGATGAGAAGAATGTATATTCTGTACCTGTTGGATGAAATGTTCCATAGATATCTACCAGGTCCAGTTGGTCTAAAGTGTAGTTTAAATCCTGTGTTTCTCAGTTGATTTGTTGCCCAGATAGTCTGTCTAGTGTTGAAGAGGGGTGTTCAGGTCCCCTACTATGATCATATTGGGGTCTATCTCTTTATTTAGGCCTAATAGTGTTTGCTTTATATATCTGGGTGCTCTGATGTTGGGTGCATATTATATTTATGATCATTATGTCTTCTTGCGGGATAGATCCCTTTATCATTATGTGGTGGCCTTTTTGTCTCTTTTTATGATTTTGGTTTGAAGTCTGTTTTATCCAATATAAGAATAACTACTCCTGCTCATTTTTAGTTTCCGTTTGCATGGTATATCTGTTTCCATCCCTTTTAGTCTGTGTGTGTCTTTACAGGTGAGGTAAGTCTCTTGAAGACAGCATATAGTTGGGTGTAGCTTTTTAATCCAATTATTCAGTCTGTCTTTTGAATGGGAGGCTTAATCTATTTACATTTAGTGTTGTTATTGATGGTATTGTCTTACTCCTGGCATTTTATTGCTTTTTCTTTAGATGCTTTAAATATCTTTTGTCCCTTTCTTCCCCTTTATTTACTCATCTTCAGTGTGTGTTGGTTTTTGAGGTCATAGGATTTAGTTCCGTTTGCTTTCTTGTTTGCATTTTTGTTTTACAAGTGGGTTTTGTTCTTTCTTGTGTATTTGTGATAATGATGATCATTTTCTGGATTCCAGATGCAGGACTTCCTTTAGAATTTCTTGCACAGCTGGTTGTGTGGTGAAGAACTCCTCCCACCTGGTTTGTCTGGGAAAATGCACTATTTCTCCCTCATTTCTGAAGGATAGCCTTGCTGTGTATAGTATTCTAGGCTGGCAGGGTTTTTCTTTTAGTATTTCAAATATATCATCCAGTTTTCTTCTGGCCTGTAGAGTTTCTGTTGAAAAGTCTGCTGTTAGTCTGATAGGTGCTCCATTATAGGTGACTTGACACTTTCCTCTTCCTTCTTTTAGTATTCTCTGTCTTTGAGCTTTGCCATTTTTACTATAATGTGTCTCAGAGAGGATCTTTTTGGATTGAATCTGTTTGGGGATCTTTGAGCCTCCTGAATCTGAAGGTCCGTGTCTCTCCCTATACCTGGGAAATTTTCCACTATTCTTTTGTTGAATAGGTTTTCAATGCCTTTCCTTTTTCCTCCCCATCTGGAAGACCCATGATTCGAATGTTTGTGTGTTTAAGATTGTACGCCAGCTTTGTTAGATTTTCTTCATCTTTTTGTATTCTTTTTTCTTTTCATCCTCCTGGGTTATTTCAAAAAGACTGTCTTTAAGATCAGAAACTTTCTTCTGCTTGCTGTAGCCTGTTGCTTAAGCTCTTGGTTATGTTTTTTATTTTGTTGAATGAATCCTTCAGTTCCATGAGTTCTGCTACATTCTTTTTATTTCCTCCTTCATATCCTGGATTTTTTTTCATTATGTTTTCTTTTTATTTATTTATGTATTTATTTTTATTGAATCAAAATCAATTATACATATTTTGGGGGTTGAACATTGAGATATGTTGATTAAATCAATATTACTAGCATATATATTGTTACAAATCATAATTATTCTTTATGCCCCTTGTCCAATCTCTCCCCCCCTCCTCCCCCCTCTAATTGCCCTAGATTTCTTCTCTCCTTTTGAAAGAATAATGGCTACTCTTAATTTGTTGCCTAGATGATCACACTGAGAGATGTGATCAGGTCCCCCAATATTATCACAGAGCAGATGCTTCTTCTGTCACTCTGAAATGGGTTTTGTGGAAAGAGACATCCTCTTCTTTTCTTTGTCTCTGCTGGTGACTCTTCTTGTGTGAATGCACTCCAGTGGTTGGTGGACTATCTGCATGGTGGCTGTGGTGTTTAGCCACTTTTGCAGCAGCCATGGTTATTGTGGTGGCTGTGGTGGGCCACCCACGTGGAGGTGCTGTTTTTGGCATGCTCCTTGGCACTAGTGGTATGCCTGGTTGTGGGGTGTGTTTGGTCCCCTTCTCCATGCCTCTGGTCCCTGGGCAGACCCCAAGGTGCTAGCACCATGTGCCTGGTGTGGGAAGGGTGGATGGTCCCTTTCTCCATGCCTTGTGTCACCAGGTGAGACCCAAGGAGCTGGCTTGGTGTGCCTGGTTGTGGGAGAGAGGTCTGATCCCCTTCACCATGCCCAGGTCCTTGGTTGGGCCCCAAGGTGCTAGCGTGGTGTGCCTGGTTGAGGGAGGGCGGTCTGGTCCCCTTCTCCATGCCCCAGGTCTCTGGGTGGGCCCCAAGGCACTGACGCCATGTGCCTTGGTTGTGGGAGGAGGGTCCAGTCCCCTTCTCTATACCTCGGGTACCCAGGTGGGCCCCAAGGTGCTGGCGTTTTGTGCCTGGTGTGGGAGGAGGGTCTGGTCCCCGACTCCATACCTCAGGGTACTGGGCGGGACCTGAGGCACTGGCTTAGTGTGCCTTGTTGTGGGAAGAGGGTCCAGTTCCTGGCTCCATGCCTCAGGTCACTGGGTGGGACCCAAGGTACTAGCTTGGAGTGACTGGTTGTGGGAGGGGGATCTGGTCCCCTTCTTCATGCCTTGGGTTCCCAGGTGGGCCCAGAGGCGCTGGTGTGGTATGCCTGGTTGTGGGAAAGAGATCCAGACCCCTTCTTCATGCCTCAGGTCACCGGGCAAGGCCTGAGGCACTGGTGTGGTGTGCCTGGTTGTGGGAGAGAGGTCTGGTCCCCTTCTCCATGCCTCGGGTCCCCACACAGGCCCTGAGGTGCTGGCACGGTGTGCCTGGTTATGGGAGAGACATCTGGTCCCCTTCTCCATGCCTCAGGTTCCCGGGCAGGCCCTGAAGTACTGGCATCGTGTGCCTGGTTGTGGGAGAGAGGTCCATTCCCCTTCTCCTTGCCTCAGGTACCTGGGCAGGCCCCAAGATGCTGGCGTGGTGTGACTGGTTGTGGGAGAAGGGTCCAGTCCCCAGATCCATGCTTCGGGTCACTGGGCAGGACCCAAGGTGCTGGCTTGGTGTGCCTGGTTGTGGGAGGGGAGTCCAGTCCCATTCTCCATGCCTCAGGTCCCTGGGCTTGCCCAAAGGCACTGGTGCAGTTTGCCTGGAAGTGGGAGTGGGGTCCAGTCCTTGGATCCAAGCCTCCAGTTCTGAGGCAGGCCCCAAGGTGCTGCTGATGTGCCTGGGCTGGAATTAATTTTTTGTCCTTTACTTCTAACACAAGGGAACTTCCTGTGGGAACCAGTACTTGAGCTGTGTGGTTGTTTAAATTGCTGCTTTGCTGCTGTTTCCCTAGGGAAGACTTTTTGTGCAGCTCAGGGTTTAATGGTTGACCTTATAGGTACTTCTGGCTCTCCAGAGACCCAGTGGATCTGTGTTCTGTAAAATCTCTCATCTGGGCCTGAGTTTTTCATCAAACTGTACCCCTATGCAATTCTGCATTCCTGACCATTCTCCTCTGAGTGGTCCTGCACTGATTGGGGGGCAGGTTGGCTGTCCTTGCTGTGTCCCAGTGTTCTCCTGGTGTTCCCATCTTGCCCACCGCCCGTGCTCCAAACACTTTCCATGGGATGGGCCCTGTGCTGTTCCCTTGCAATGACTCACCAGCCTCTGAATGGCTCCCTTTTTTCAGTTGTTCTGGCTCCTTGCTCCTGTGTGGGTTCATGGGAAACCTGTTAATGGTCTTGCTGTCCTGGGGGCAGCCAAGGCCCTGTTCTCTACTGCTGCCTCCAAGTAACTCCATCTGAAGGGCACAGCTGAGGCTTCTGCTGGCTCCTGCTCCATGTGCTCAGCAGCTCCAGCCTTAAAGCAGCTGCGGCCTGAAATGCTCAGAGCAGCTTTTTCTTTCTCTCATCATAGTTTCTCCCACCTTCATGAACTCCATAGGTCTCTCCTCTTCTTCCCCTGAGCTCCAGTGGCCCCAGCTTGGCTGATTTTACATTTTTATAATTGTAAATTTGGTTGATTTGTGGGAGAGAGTGATGCTGGGGACCACCTATTCCACCATCTTGACCGGAACTCCTTTCATTATGTTTTCTAACTGAGTCTTGTCATATCTCATTGAGTTTCATTAAGTTTGTTGCTCAGAATTCATTTTCAGTCATTTCATGTGTTTCTTGTTCTATAGGGTCTGGTACTTAAAA
>NW_007726169.1:1001154-1015528 GCF_000696425.1 Galeopterus variegatus
CACCATCTTGACCGGAACTCCTTTCATTATGTTTTCTAACTGAGTCTTGTCATATCTCATTGAGTTTCATTAAGCTCAGAATTCATTTTCAGTCATTTCATGTGTTTCTTGTTCTATAGGGTCTGGTACTTAAAAATTACTGTATTCCTTTGTTGGTGTCATAATTTTATGATTTTTCATATTTCTAGTATCTCTACATTGATGTCTGGTCATCCGGTAGAGTAGTTGCCTCTTTTACTACTCTGGAGTTGGCTTTGGGGAGACAGACTTCCTCTCCTTTTCCTAGTCTCTGCTGGTGACTCTCCTTGTGTCAATGCAGTCAGGTGGGTGGTGGGCTGCCTGCACTGTGGCTGCAGTTCTTACTGTGGTGGTGAGCTATGCTTGCCATGACTGTGATGGTAGCTGTGGGGGACCACCTTCACAAAAGTGGTGTTTTCAGCATCCTCCTGCCTTCTACTGGGCGGGGTGTGCTACTCGTAGCTCCTGCCCAGGACCTGGACATGCTCCTACCTTCTACTGGGTGGTGGAGGCTGCACACTGCTCCTGCCTAGGACCCTAGTCATGTTCTTACCTTCTTCCAGTGGTGGAGTCTGCCCAAGGCTTCTGTCTAGGACCCTGGCTATGCTCCTGCCTTCTGGTAGGAGTACTTTTTAATAACAATAACTTTTATATAGTCAAGTTTATATACTAAGGATATCTTTCTAATACTAAAAAGAAATATATTATATTTCTTTTATTATGTATATATATTATATATTGGGACATAAAGAGGCATTTATTCATAGATTTCCTTAAAGGGTATATCCTTGAGGATTTTTGGAAACTCTCTTCTTTGTGCTGACTCACCCAGGCTATTATTGAGGAAGCAGAAATACGATGGACTGAAGTTCAGAGAGCAGTGTACGAGTTTGAAAAAGATATTCTAAAAACCATATCCAAGAAGAAAGGGAGTATTTTGGCCACTCAGAAAGTGATGAAGTACATCGAGGACATGAACCGCCGGAGGGTGAGTTGGCAGGCCATTAGAGCTTGAAAGGGAGAATAGATTCATACAGCAATGACTCAGGAATTATCCACGTGAGGCAGCCTAACTCCGTCTCATCCACCATAAATGTTGCACACATATGCAGATTTTTTGCATTCCCAGAAGTATGTATATATGTGTGTTTTAAAATGCACATTAAAAAAATAATAAAATAAAATGCACATTTACCAAGGCTAACATCAATCAGGCAGGATGCATATTAATAGTATCTCAGATTGACTTCCTCTTTTTGTTGTTATTTGTTTCAAGATTTGATGTCTTTTCTTGAGAAAGGTGTGAGGCTGGGCTGGTTCAGCCTGTCTAGTCAGGTGACTATGTGGAGTGGGCCAAGTAAATCTCAAGCTCTTTGAGTTCCCTTATTACAGAGAGATACACCTTGGGCTGGCATGAGAAAGGAAGGAGAATTTGGAGGAGATTTCCAAAGATTTTATAGCATGTGAAGCTTTGGATACTGGAGACAGGTGGGGTTACTAACCCTAACATGTTAAGAATAATAAAAATTATGCAAACTACCACAAGAATAAAAGACCAAAGAATTATAACATCATTTTGTCAGGAAAGGCTCCTACAATAGCACTATACAAAATAATCTTGAATTTCAAAGCAATATAAAATTTTCATGGAGCAGACCTAGTTTCCTCTGTTTCTTATTCATGAGTGAAATGCCATAGCAATACCTGCTTGGACAGAAGTAAAAAGACCTGAAGTAAATGACTGCATGTTAGGCCTCAAGGTCTGCTTTGCAGCTCCAGACCTACTAACTTTCAAACCAACAGGGAAAGAGAAGATAAATGGATTAAAATATGCTTTTATTTTTTAGGATAATATGAAGGATAAATTACGTTTGAAAAATGTTTCTCTCAAAGTTCAGAGGAAAAAAATACTTTCACAATTGAGGCAGGTAGGTGGTTCTTTCTTTTTTAAGTTTACTGAAGTAGGCTGAATAATGTCCCCTCACCCCCCCACAAGGTGTCCATGTCCTAATCCCTGGAGTCTGTGAATATCTTAACTTACATGGCTAAAGGATATAGCAGATGTGATTAATTTAAGGATCTTGAGATAGGGAGTTGATATTAGATTACCTGGGTGGGCCCAATGTAGTCTTCTTTATCAGAGGGAGGCATGAGGGTGAGAGAAGATACAATAATGGAAGCAGAGATCAGAGTGATGAGCTGTTATGATAGAGGAAGGGGCCATGCACCAAGGAATGCAGGTTGCCTCCAGAAGCTGGAAATGGTAAGGAAACAGACTCTCCCTTAAAGCCTCCAGAAGGAATCCTGATTTTATCTCCAAATCCCATTTCAGACGTCTAATCTCCAGAACTATAAGATAATAAATTTGCATTATTTTAAGCTCTTAGGTTTGTGGTGATTTTTTACAGCAGCAACAGGAAAATAATATAGTTACTTTGCAGGCATATCAGGGGTTTTTTACAGACAGAGTTGGGTAGAATTTAAAAGACCTTCATGACATACTTATTGACCTTCTCAGGGAATGTGGCCTGGGTGGCACAGCTAGGCTGTGCTTTGGTGAGTCTTTGAACAGCTGACACTGCCTCTCCTGATTAAAGGCAATAAGGCAGACTTGGGTCAGGGCCTCTAGAATGTGCTATGTGGCTATATCCTTTCCTGACTCAATATTTTTATTATTAACTTGAATATGGGCACTGATGGCATGTGCATCAGAGGCGGCCACAGACAATAACACAAAATTGGATAGGAGAATTAACATGTTGGGGACTATTGCTTGATCGACCTGGAATCCAGAAAGACCTCAACTGGGACAGCTTTAACAACATGAGGTGACTAAGGACAAATGGAAGATCCTCCACTTTGCAGATATTTCCCCAAAATATCTGCACAGGTACAGGATAGCTTAGCTATAGAGTACCTGATAATGTCAGCTCAGCTGATGGCAATGCTGTGGCCTAGGCTGCACTGATAGAGAAACAGACCAAGAAAGGGGTGGCCTTGCTCCACTCGGTTCTGAGTAGCCCCGACCTGGAGTGTTGTGTCCCAGTGTGAGCCCCACACTTGAATGATTCGATGAATTAGAGTTCACATAGAGTGCTCAGGGCTGCTCCAGGAAAACAGAACACACCATTTGGGAGGGCCTGGAGGGCAGAGCTAGGGCCAGGGATGCAGGTGTCAGGAAAGGAGATCTGAGTTCAGTGTAAGAAAGAATATTGCCTCAATGGAGCTACCTGCAGTTTGTAAGTTCCTGGTACTTGGGGGTTCATGCAAACTCAGGGACCTCAAAGAGGGGCTTTAAGCTTGAGACAGGGAATAGATGGATGAACATAAATGCTGTTGCTGCAAAGAGATGACACAGATATGAACAAGCTCACATTCTAGTGGGAAGTGGTGTTGGTGAGAATAGGCGAGGAGGTGTAACTGCTATACAGAGGCAACAGTAACAAGGACCATGGAGCTAAGCTTCCAGGGGCTCAGAGGAGAGACAGATTACCCTCAGGTGTGGAAAACAAGTTGGGTGCTTTGGAGCTGGAGGATGGGTCATATTTGGGCATAAGGAAATTGTTTTGTTGGTTTGGGGGAAGGGGAAGAAGATGGATCCCAGGAAGTAGTACAGCATGAGTGGAGCATGGGAGTGGGGCTATTGCCTACCACACGTTAGATGGCCCAGACCTGGCGGGACAGGTGAGGTGGAGCCAGGTCAGGGAAGGAAACCAATATGCTAGTACGCCCACAGTGCAGAAATGTCATACGGTCAAAGGAGTGGAATTTACGGGCTGCTTTTCCTGGGTTTTCCAGGTTAAAACAACTTTCAGATGGCTTGATTTGTGCTTTTCCTCCACACCCTGTTTAGGCACAACACGTGAGGGAAGTCTTTCCTGAACTAGCCTTTCATCCACCCCTGCCCATCCCGCTGCCCCACACTGTTGAGTCGGTACCTGCAGCCTGTCTGTGAACCTGTATGTGCTCGTCAAGGCCAGGGAGCATTGTGTTTACTCAGATCTCTGTCCCAGTGCCCAGTACCATGCCTGGTACCAAGCAGATGTCCAGTACATGATGTTGAATGACTGAATGATAACCGACCTCCAATGTCTCACCAAGTTACAAGGTATGAGCCATACTCTGAGAAGTCACAACTGAACATCCCATCTTTTCTTTTCTTCTTTCTGAGCTATAGAAGGAAGAATTGGGCGAGGCCCTCCACGAAGTCGACTTTCAGCAGCTGAAGATTGAGAATGCTCAGTTTTTAGAGACAATTGAAGCAAGGAATCAAGAACTGATCCAGCTAAAGCTGGCATCAGGAAACACCCTGCAGGTCCTCAACACATACAAAGTAAGGCCAGCCCTGATGCCAGGTCCCCCAACCCATCTTTCCAGCCACAGGGAAGTTCCTGTGCACACTGCAGTTTCACACAGCCCGTAGGTGACCTACACTGTCCCACTGATCACTGATATCTCTTGACTCAACAAAGCCACATGTCCTAAAATTCCCTGAATTTTCCCACATCCATGGCTGCACATGAGAACCACTTAGGGAGCTTTTTCTTTTTTAAAAAATATACCATGCCCCAGTCCCTCCCTGACTAATTGAGTTAGGAAGTGAGGGCCACGCAGCTTGTTTTTTGTTGTTATTTTTAACTCCCTAGGTAATTTTTATGTGAAGTGAATTTTGAGAACTAATCATGTTTAGGGCCCTGTCTAATTTAGGCATGTAATAAGCACTTCCCTTCTTAAAACCCTGCAAAGGAAAACAGTCTTGGCTCTAAATCAGAAAGCTACTAAATAATTTATCCTCCAAACAGAACCCTTTTGGGAGAGAAAAGAGGCATTATTAATAATTAAGCAGGGATCACAGACCTGAACAAAGCCTGGCACCAGCAGACCAGGTCATCTGGTCACCCTGCTAGTGACCATCTAATGCAGTGTATCCTGCTCCCTGGCCTGTAAACTGAGAATGGTTTTTATAGAAGAATGTTTGCAACTGATTTGATGTTAGAGAATACTAACTTTGGAATTAAGCAAAATTGGTTTCTCAGCCAGAAATTTCATTCTTCTCATTAGTAGACCTGTATTCTAAAATAATATACTCGATTATTATATTTTGAATTTAATCAATAAATCATTTGTAGGGATTTTTTTCTCTTGTTAATATATGTAACTATATAATCCACAATTTTGCCTCTGGGCCTAGAAAGCCTAAAATACTTAGGATCTGGTTCTTTACAGAGAAAGTTTGCCAACCCTGGCGTAGAGCCCAGGTGGCAATGGTGGCTATGGACTTAAGTAACTCACAGGTGGACTTCGTTTGACCCACAGAACGTTGTTTAAAAATGTTAATTTGAGTGTGTTTGGACTAGATTTATGTTTGTGCAAAATTTTTCTTTTACAAATAAAAAAACTGAGGCTCGAAGATGCAGAGTGTTTGCCAGATTCAAGCACAAGTTAGTGAAAGAGCTGGGACTTCTAGTCCAGCGTGTGTCCCGCCTAACAGCTTGTGTTCCTCCCAACTGCCTACCCTGGCCTAAAGCATGTAGAAAATATTGTGCTGGTGTTCTGAAATTCAAGTATCACAAACATCCAACAAACTATCCACTTTTAGCTTATCTCATCAGTATTTAGTTTATATGATCACTGTTATTTTAAGATGAAGCCAAGCCCTGGTTGCCTGGATAGTTGGCCAGTGTATGGTTAGATCACATTGGACCTTGATCTTATCTTGCAGAATCAGTTAGGTAGCAAGGGCCTGCCTGGTCCTGTGGGGAAAAGCCAGGTGTTTTGGAAGTGGAACTACTGGTTTATAAAAATGCAGCTACGGTTGCAGGGCCCATGCTCTTTAGGATGGGTCTAAACACATAGCGCAGATTGCTTGCAGTACCTGAGCAGCAGTGACACAGGCCACACTGGGCGGAATGGGAGCCATTCCAGTTTAAGTCCCAGTGGCCATCGTGCCTCTAGGCCTGCCTATTATATGTGATGGTAAGCAGGTGGAGCTTGGGAGGAGACACCCCATGGGAGTCCTACGGTGGACCCAAGTGGGAGGTTGAGGGAGAAGCCAGCTCGCTTCTTGCCTGTCTCAATTCTCAGGTTTCCTGGGGGAAACCAAGGCCGAATAGCTTTTGTGGAGTCAGATCCCAGCTGGGTTTGAATAGGGCTTCACCGGGGGAGATGCTTCATCTAGGCAACATATTTTACTTCTCAGAGACAAGTTTTTGTGTTTTGCCACCAGGATGGAGCTCCGTCTAGTCTGTACTGTGTCCCCAGCACCAAGGACAGTGCCTGGCCAAATCAGTTTCTCAACCAATATTGTCAGGTGAACTGCTAGCAGTTCAGGTGTACATTTGGTGGGGGTGGGAGGGTGACAGGAGGGGCCACTTTGATATAAATATAAGACACCCAAATTGAATCTTGTTAAAATAATGCAGAATAGCTTTCCTCTGTTACCAAAAGTACCAATACCCACAGTATGCAAGGCACGGGGCTACATGGTAAGGGTACAGCATTTAGACTGCACAAGAGAGACACAGTCTCTTCTCTTCTGTGAGTTGCATGAGTGAGCCTGAGTGAAGGTGATACCTTTTACACTGACTTTATGCCCTCAAGCCCTGCCTGGCGGAGTCTGGTAGAAGACAAGCATGTGACTACAACTGTGATGAGTCACTTTTGACTGACTGTAAACTAGCAATCTTGTGCCTTCTGGTAGGTAGAATCCTAAGGTGTCGCCAAGACTCTGCCCCCTGGTATATGCACCCTGTGTAATCCCTGGCCATATTCGTATTCTGTAAATATGGCGGGTTCTATAGTTAGGTTCTGCTCTGTTATGTGACTAGGCTATATTATATGGCACAGTTGACCTAAAGATGAGGAGATTAATCTGGAGGGCTGGACCTGAACATGAACCCTTCAAAAGCACAGAATTTCTCTGGAAGGGGAAGTTAGAGGTGTGGAGGTTGAAGGGGATCTGCCTGGCAAGGAGCTCGCCATTGTTGGCTTGAAGATAGAGGGGCCACCTGGGAGGGAGTGAGAGCAACCTCCTGCTGACAGCCAGAAAGAGAACTAGGCCCGCCTCCCCTGCCCCACAGCCAGCCCCCCGGTCTGGCCCTTTATTCACTGTTGCTTTCCTCAGCAGAGCAATTTTCGTGCCAGACATGGAGTGGGAAATGAGCCTTGAAGAAGCTGGAGAGAAGAGGACAGGGGAGGAGAATGGCCCTGGGGTATCCTGAGGTCCCCCAGGCATGTGGCAATGCCCCGCACCCTCCTCCCTCCACTCGCACTTTGACTGTGGCCCTGTGCTTCTATCACTCCCTCTCCCAGCTCCTTTAGACTCCCTCCCCTAGGCTCTTTCCTTAGGTTGGAATGTTCTTTTCTCTCTTTACCTGGACATACTTGACTCAACCTTTCAGCTCCCTTTCCAGCATTCCTTCTGCAAGAAAAGCTTCTCCAAACACCGTCCTGGCATTCTTACAGCTTGGCACAGTTGCAGTTATACATTTCTTCTTGCAGTTATTTGGCTGCCTCCCATCTCCATCTGGGCTGTGAGCTGGCCTCCTGGTGGCAGTGTCTAGGCTGTTTCACTGACCAGTGCCTGGGGCAGGGTGGGTGGGTTCTCAGGATTTGTGGAGTGAGCCTCCTGAAATTACTGGCTCCTTCCATTGGCCCACTCCTCAGCCAAGCAGGGTATACAACTCCTCTGGCTGACTATTTCTGCTGGGAGAGGGTGATCCAAAGGGGGCCAATCCAAGAAGCAGGGGCCTGGGGGGAGCTGGTGACTGGAAAATGGTACAGTAGGAATCTGTGAGTCAGCTCCTGCAGGATCATCTGACACCAGCAGGCTCAGCCCCATTAGGCTATGGGGACAGTGGTGGAGCCTATGGGCATGGAGTCACACTGCCTGGGATCAACACTGAACCCCCCTTGTCTGTGTGACCCTGGGAAAATTACTTCACCTCCCTAAGGGTCAGGTCCCTCACCTGTATGTGGGGATAGCAGTAGCACCCACCTCCCTCTCCATCACTGTGAGGCCCCATTGGTTAAGTGTTGCCTGTGTGCCAGGCATTGTGCTCAGCTCTCCACCAGGATATCTCCTTGAAGCTTCTCCACAATCCTCAAAGATGACCAGACCATATTTAGAGAGGTTCTGGGTGTTGCCCAAAGTTTCCCTTAGTAAGTAGTCGGGCAGGAGTTGGGTTCCACTGTGTCCAACCACTCTGTCTGTCCAGCTGAGGACAAGACCCCGAGGTCCTCTCTTCTCTTGCCAGTTCCCAGACACAGGATTCTGAAAATTTGGACAGCTGTGAGAGGGGCAGGCCCAACTTCCTGGATGGTCCTGCTTAATAAAGAGCTGTCTGCCTTTCCTGCAGTCCTGAGAGGTCATCTTAGCTCAAGACTTGCTGTGTTGTTATATTTCAGAGCAAGCTTCACCGAGCAATGGAACTATCCATCAATCTGGACAAGGAGATCTTGGTGAGAAATGAGCTACTTGAAAAAATTGAAAGAGAAACCCTACAAGCAGAGGAGGTAGGAGAGAACAAAACATGCCATATTTGAGATTTCTCTCCTTCTGTCTGCAAGGGCTTGAGAAAATGTCCCCCAAGATCCAAGCCGCCCTAGTTGTTTATCTAGAAAAGCCTAGGCCATAAAAATCCAAATAGCTCTGGGCCATCAAGCCAGAAAGTGGCACCTGGAGACTCACAGTTCAGTAGTGTTGCATTTTACTGCTGGCTTAGGCTCTAGAGTCAGCTCATAAGACAAAATTCCTAGAGTCCAAATAACACTCAAAAATTCCTTAAGTGACCCATAAAGCACAATATTAAAACTTTTGCATCTACAACCCCATACAAACAAATAACGTGATGTAACATATGAGAAAAATTATACCTGACAAAATATAACGTTTTATTTAAAGGAGAGAGTGAGAGGGCTGTTTATGCAGGTAACTCTTACTTGGACAATGGATGCTAACTAACAGCATAAGCAGCTGTAGCACAGGTTGAAGGAACGCAGACCTATGACCTCTGTCCTGGGCTCACTCCATGGCCTGTGGTCACTGCGTGAAGAGGTGGATGGACTCATCTGAGGTCCCTACACATCTACATTGCGATTTCTCTCTCTCATTATTTTGTTGAGCACATATAGCTGGATTTCCATAACTTCAAGGCTCATTGGATGTGATTCACAGAGGACATTTTTGGGAGGGTGGAGGAGAAAGAGCACTGGACTTGTAGTCCAAAGGCCTGGCATCAGGTTTGGTACTGCCAGTTTCTAGCCTTGAACAAGCCCTTTAGTTAGACAGGACTGTTTCCACATCTGTAAAAAGAGGTCACAGCCCTTGTTGTGGTGATTTGATAGGACCATGTATAATGATGCTTTGTCAACCTCTAAAGCTTTTAGTACAATTATTAGCATCATTGTCTTGAATGAGCTTGAAGTGTCCCCATCACTATGTGCAGCCCCAAACCTGCCCACAAATGGCCAAAAGCCACAGGATTGCTACATGTGACTCAGTTTCATTCTGGCATCCACATCATATCCTTGATGGAGAACCAACACCTTCCACAAAAAAAAAAAAAAAAAAAAAAAAAAAGTCTTGAATGAGCTTGAAGTGTCCCCATCACTATGTGCAGCCCCAAACCTGCCCACAAATGGCCAAAAGCCACAGGATTGCTACATGTGACTCAGTTTCATTCTGGCATCCACATCATATCCTTGATGGAGAACCAACACCTTCCACAAAAAAAAAAAAAAAAAATAGTACAGAGTGGCAGGTGACAACATTAAAACAAAAGCCTATGCCCTTTCTCCAGGCAGAATTTCTGTGGTAATAATTTATTTTTCCCTTGGGTTGATAGTTATTAGATTACAAGTAAAACTTAAAATTGCTTTTCAAAAGTCTCATATTCACTGCTTAGTGTATTTTAATTTTCTTGTTAACTTTTTTCAACAGGTTTATTGGGATATAATTCACATACTATATAATTTACCCATTTGAAGTGCACAGTTCAATTGTTTATAGTATATTCACAGAGTTGTATAACCATCAGCAGAATAATTTTAAAACATTTTCATTATCTCTGAAAGAAACTCTGCACCTATTAGAATTTGTAACCAAACAGGACCAATTATGTGTTACACAGCAAGCAAATACTGACACTGGTCTTTGCAGCAGAGAAAAAAGATTTATTCACAAGGCAGCCAAGTGAGAAGACAGGGGAAAAAAATCTCGAATCCAACTTACTGACAGAAGGAAAGAAGGGATATTTATGAGAAAGTGGTTAGGGGTGGTGCAAGGTATGGGGATCATGATTGATTAAAGGGTTTGAGGAAGTTATTCAATGATCTATGCAGGTACAAGCTGTCTGCATGCCTCATCATGGGTTGCATGTTAAAGTTGGCAGCATTAGCATGATCTGGAGGTGGAGTTTTCAGCCCTTTAATATCAAAAGGTCTCCCATCGGATATTTGTGCAGGCTTTGTAGAGAGGTTTGCAGTCTCAACCAGTTTAGCTCAGTTTGTGGTAGGTCGAGCTAGCCCCAGCAGTCCTGCAAAGCACCTTAGGCAAACAACTCATGACTTCTGTGCCAGAAGCATTATCTTAAAAGGCAGGTAGGAAGAAATAGAGTGAGAGGTTAGTTATGGAAATTTATGGAAGGTCAAGAGTTCAGATCCCTGTACTGGCCAGCCACAAACACACAAAACAAAACAAAAAAACAAAAGAAAGAAAAGAAAAGAAAAGAAATTTACTTAAAGAATGAGCAATTTAAACAAGAAATAAATTTTAACTGAAAAGTCACTGATTACAAAATCCTTCTCCATTCCCTACCTCATCTCACTCCCACCCTCCAGCCCCAGGCAAGCACTAACTTACTTTCTGTCTCTGTGGCTTTGCCTATTCTGTACATTTCACATGATAGGAATCATACAATATGTGGTCTTTCATGACTGACTTCTTTAACTTGGAATAATATTTTCAGGGTTCATATTGTAGCACAGGTCAGTGCTTCATTTCTTTTTATGGCTGAATAATATTCCATTGTATGGATAGACCACATTTTGTTTATACATTCATCAGTAGTTGGACATTTGGGTTTTCACTTTTTGGCTTTTATGAATAATGCTGATATATACATTCTAGTACAAGTTTTTGTGTGGATGTGTGTTTTCTTTTTTCTTAGACATATACCTAAAAGTGGAAACGTTGGTTATATATGGTAACTCTGTGTTTAACATTTAGAGAAACTGCCATACTGGCTTTCAAAGTGTCTGTGCCATTTTGCATTCCTTCCAACAACATGAGCATTCCAATTTCTGTACATTTTTGCCAACACCTGTTATTTTCAGTTTTGTATTCTATAAAATGGCCATCCTAGTTGGTATGAATTCTTTTCTTATGGTTTTTATTTGAATCTCCTTAATGATGTTGAGCATAGTTTCATGTGCTTATGGCTACTTGTCTATCTTTTTTGGGAAATGTCTACTCAAGTCCTTTCCTCAGGTTTTAATTAGGTTATTTATCTTTTGGTCATTGAGTTGTAAGAATTCTTTATATATTCTGGATTCAAATCTCTTATCAGATATATGATTTGCAAATATTTTCTGCTATTCTGTGGGTTTGCTTTTTTGATGGTATTGTTTGCAGCACAAAAGTTTTTAATATTAATGAAGTCTAGTTTATCTATTTTTTTTTTTTTTTTGCACTTGTGCTTTTGGTGTCAACTCTAAGAAACCATTGCCTAACCCAATATTATAAAGATTTGCTCCTATGTTTTCTTTTAAGAGTTTTGTAGATTTAGTTCTTACATTTAGATTTATGATCCATTTTAAGTTAATTTTTTAAATGGTGTGAGGAAGGGATCCAAAAGCTGAAAGAAGAAAGGAGATGAAGTATGTTCATAGAGTTTGTTATATGAACCTTCTTATTTACCATCTGTTGTTCTCTTCATTTCTTCCTGTGGATATGAGTTACCATCTGGTATTACCTTCTTACTCAAGTACAGCTTTGCTTCAACCTGCCTCCTTTGTACTATTATTGTCAAATATATTACATTTTTATGTAATAGGTCCAAAAATGAAATTATATATGTATTGTTTTGTGCACTTAATTTTTAAATAAGTTAAGAGAAGAAATATGCAGTTATACCATTTTTTATAATTACCAATGTAATTACCTTTATTTGCGCTAATTTTTTTTAATGTGGATTCCAAGTTACTGGTGTCTGGTGTCACGTGTTTTCAGCCTGAGGAACTTCACTTAGCATTTCTTGTAAGATGGGTCTGTAGCAGTGAATTCTTTAGATTTTTGTTCACCTGGGAATGTCTTTATCTCTCTTTCATTTTTTTAAAATAAATTTTTATTTTAGAAGTTTTAGATTTACAGGAAAATTTTGAAGATAGTACAAAGAATTCCCATGTACTCCATACCAAGTTTCTCCTATTTTAATGTCTTACACTAGTACAATACATGTAGTACAATTAATGAACCAATATTGATACATTATTATTAACTAAAGTCCATACTTTATTCATATTTCCTTATATTTTGCCTAATGTCCTCTAACTGTTCCAGGATTCCATCCAGGATATCACATTACATTTAATCTCATGTCTTCTTAAGCTCTTCTGGGCTGTGACAGTTTCTCACAATTTCCTTGTTGTTGATGATCTTGACAGTTTTGAGGATTTCTGGTCAGGTATTTTTAACTCCTGAATGTTTATTGTATATGTTGGATTATAATCTAATGTTACATTATTGTTGCTCAAATTTTTCCAGGTTGGCCTTTGGGAGCTCTTTCAGTTGACTTTTATGTCCCTTTGATATATCCATTTGCGGGTTGTCTTTTTTTTTTTTTTTTTTTTTTAATATTTTGAGCACTTCCTTTCTGGCACTAGAAGATGCTCCAGGCTCATCTTGGATATTTCCTGCCCCAGTCCCAGAATCAGCCATTTCTCTAAGGAGTCCTGGTTCCTTTTGGTTTTGAATAGCATTAGAAATCAAGATCTGAATGTGCTCATTG
This sequence comes from Galeopterus variegatus, assembly GCF_000696425.1. Taxonomy (NCBI): domain Eukaryota; kingdom Metazoa; phylum Chordata; class Mammalia; order Dermoptera; family Cynocephalidae; genus Galeopterus; species Galeopterus variegatus. The sequence continues at coordinate 1,014,180 of NW_007726169.1, forward strand.
CTTGCTTTCATTTCTGAAGGATCATTTTGCTAGATAAAAGATTCTTGGGTGACATGGGTTTTTTTTCTTTTTTTCTCTCAGCACTTAGAATATATGATCTCACAGCCTTCTAGCCTCATTAGTACACTTATGTTTACTACAATGAATGTACTGGTGATGATACATTATTATTAATGTCAATTCTGAACTTTATTCATATTTCCTCAGTTTGGGGGAAGGGAAGATGAAAAAATCAAAGAAAATTGTTTCTGATGAGAAGTCAGCTGTTAATTTTGTTGGGCTTTCCTTATATGTAAGTTGTTTTCTCTTGCTGCTTTCAATATTTTCTCTTTGCTTTGTCATTGAGCATTTTGAGTATGATGTGTCTGGGTGTGGATTTCTTTACATTTAGTCTACTTGGAGTTTGTTGAGCTCTTTGGATATGTAGCTTAATGTTTTTCATCAAATCTGGGAAGTTTTCTGCTGTTATGTCTTTGAATATTTTTTCTACTTCTTTTTCTCCTCTTCTTTTACTCCCACTACATATATATTGGTATACTTAGTAATGTTCCATATTCCTCTGAGACTGTTAATTTTTCTTCATTCTTTTTTCTCTTGGTTCTTCATATTGCATAATCTCTATGAATCTATCTTCAAGTTTACTGATTATTTTTTATGCTGGCTTAAATCTACTGTTGATCCCCTCTAGTGAATTTTTCATTTTAGTCATCTTATTGAAAAGACTCCAAATTTTCACTTGTTTATATATATATATATAATTTCTACCTCTTTCTTGATATTCTCTAGTTGATGAGACATTATCATCATGCATTCCTATAATTCTCTTTTTTTTTTTTTCCTTTTTGTCTTTTTTCGTGACCGGTAACGGGATCGCAACCCTCAGTGTCGTGCCCATACTGCGACCGGCAACGGGATCGCAACCCTCGGTGTCGCGCCCGCACCGTGCTCAACCAGTGAGCTGACTGGTCTCTATATGGGATCCGAACTCTCGGCGGGAGCGCCGCTGCACTCCCAAGTGCTGCACTACCGAGTGCGCCACTGGGCCGGCCCCTTATAATTCTTTAAACATGGTTTCCTTTGCTTCTTTGAATTGCTTCTTTGAAGACTTTGTCTGCTAAGCCCAGCATAACTGCCATAAGGCAGTTGATGATGCCTGCTCTTTTCCCTGTATGGGTCACACTATGGTGCCTGCTCTTTTCCCTGTATGGGTCACACTTTTTTTGTTTCTTTACCTGTCTCATAATTTTTGTTTAAAAAGATGTATATCTTAGATAATATAGCAACTCTCGGGCCGGCCTGGTGGCGCACTGGAGAGTGCGCTGCTTGGGAGCGCAGCGGCGCTCCCGCCG
>NW_007726169.1:1015924-1018197 GCF_000696425.1 Galeopterus variegatus
GGATCCCATGTGGAGACCGGTTCCCGCTCACTGGCTGAGCGCGGTGCAGGCGCAACACCGAGGGTTGCGATCCTGTTACCGGTCCCCGGTACGGGCGCGACACTGAGGGTTGCAATCCCATTACCGGTCAGTAAAAAAGACAAAAAGGAAAAAATAATATATAGCAACTCTCCATATGAGTCCTCCTACCCCTTTCTTGGGCTTGTCATTGTTTTTGCTCATTGCTTGTTTAGTGACTCAGCTGGACTAGATCAGCAAAGTCTATTTCCCCTGCTGTTAGTAGCCTCTGATGTTGCTCCTCAGATGGTGCAACCTTGGTCAGATACAATCTCCCTGACATCCAGGCGTGATTGTTGTTTCAGCAGGGTTCTCTTTGACTTTTTATCTTCCTGCTTAGCTTCTGGCTGGTCTTCCTCTATTGACATCACGCCCAGCTGTTAGCATCCATTAACTGCTACCTGGTTGCTCTATTGCTTTTTAAAAAATTAATTAACTTTAATTTTTTATTGAAATTTAATTGGCTATACATATTTGTGGGGTACAGAATTGACTATCAGTACTCGTGTACAATATGTGATGGTCAAGTCAGGATAGTTAGCTTATTCATCATTACAATACATAATGATTTTTTGTGTCCATTAGCCAATTTCTCACTGACCCCCTCCCCTCTCTATTGCTTTTAACAACATTCTGATGCATTAATTGTTCCATATTCTGATCCAATTAAAGTCAATCCCCTTAGACAGTATTCCAGACCTCTCTGATCGACAGCCTCTATTCCTGGGCAAAATTTCTATACCTCTGCACTGGAGCTAGAGGTGAGAACAGTGAACCACCTTACTTTGTAGTGATATATCTGCTCTACAAGTGGGGTGCTGGGTGGGGTTTGTAGTCCCTGGTCTTATAAGCATGCCCCTCATAGCTGTAGTACTTATGTTTAAATGCCTCAGTGCTTGCTACTTCATTATCTTAGGTATTCTCTAATCATCATCTTGAGAAGAGTATGCACTGATGGTTTGGGGTACATCTTTAGGTCTCCCCACAGTTGTATGTCTATACTACATAAGTAGGAGATAGTCACAGAACACTTGACAAATGTTATTGCATTCTGAAAACAAGTTAATAAAAATTAATTTTATTGGTTTGCTTCATAGTGATTTAAAACATTGCTTTCCAAACTGGAAGGTGCAAACCAATCACCTGTAAACCTCGTTAGAGTATAGATTCTGATTGGATAGGTCAGGGGTAACCTGAGGGTATGCATTCCTAACCAGCTCCTAGGTTATGCCAGCCACAGATTGTTCTTTGTGAAGCAAGGAATTAAAAGGCAGTATTTGGTTAGGAAAATTCAGTATCACAAAAATGTTAATTCTCCTTAAGTTGATCTGTGAAATAATGGTATTTCAAATAAAATATCAAATAGTTTTTTTGTTTGTTTGGTTGTTTGGTTCATTTGTTTTTTAAGAATTTAAATAAGCTGACTCAAAAATTCCTTTGGAAAGGGCCAGCCCATGGCTCACTTGGGAGAGTGTGGTGCTGGTAGTATCAGGGCCACGGGTTCGGATCCCTGTGTAGGGATGGCCAGTTGGCTCACTTGGGAGAGCGTGGTGCTGACGGCACCAAGTCAAGGGTTAAGATCCCCTTACCAGTAATCTTTAAAAAAAAAAAAGTTGCTTTGGAAAAATAAATAAGAGGTTTATTTTTGTTTTTGTTTTTTGTTTTTTTGGCAGCTGGCCAGTATAGGGATCAAACCCTGAACCTTGGTGTTATCAGCACCATGCTCCAACCAACTGCGCTAACTAGCCAGCCACCCCAAAATTCTTAATAAGCAGGGCCAGCCCGGTGGTGCACTGCTACAGTGCGTTGCTTGGGAGTGCGGTGGCGCTCCCGCCGAGGGTTCGGATCCCACATACAGACCGGCCGCTCACTGGCTGAGCGAGGTGCGGGCGCAACACTGAGAGTTGCGATTCCGTTGCCGGTCCCAGTCTGGTATGGGCGCGACACTGAGGGTTGTGATCCGTTGCCGGTCACGAAAAAAGACAAAAAGGAAAAAAAATAATAATAATAAGTAAATGAGAGTACTAGCCCTATCAGATATTGAAATATGTTATGAACTTGCAATATTTAAAACAAGCTCATGAATAGCCTTAAGTATCAAAGAAAAAATATATAAGGCCCTATAATGAGCCCTGATTCAGATCATAAGTATCTGATAAAGTTTTTTTTTTTTTTTTGTCTTTTGTCTTTTTCCGTGTCCGGCAACGGATCGCAAC
>NW_007726169.1:1018715-1019962 GCF_000696425.1 Galeopterus variegatus
GGAGCGCTGCCGCGCTTCCCAAGCAGCGCACTATCCAGTGCGCCACCGGGCCGGCCCCTGATAAAGTTTTGATATTGATAAATTTAGTTTATAATAAAGGTGGAATTGCAGTATGCAAGTGACAGCCAGATTATTGAATAAATGATTTAGGATGACTAGGTAGCCATTTAGGAAAAAGTTAAATTGGAACTATATCTTATACTGAAATTAATTCATTTGTATCAGAGATTTAAATGCGATAAAATGATTAAAATCCTGAAATAAATAATGGGAAAATTATTATTATAATCTTAGAATGGGGAGGCCTTTCAAAATATAAAATCCAGAAACCATTAAATCAATAAAGTCAATCATATAAAAATAATTTTTTTCTGCATAGCAAAAAGCATCGTAGGCAAAATCAAAAGATAAATAACTGGAAAAATATTGTATCTAATATCACAAGGAGCTAATTTTCTTAAAACAAATAACTTTTATAAATTAATAAGAATAAACCAACTACTAATAGAAAAATGGGCAAAAGTTTTAAAGAGTTTACAGAAAAGCTAAAAAGTCTCAAACATATGAAAAATGTTCTGTCTCACTCATAATATAAGAAGTACAAAATAAAGCTATAACGGAATATTATTTTTCCTCTCTTAGATTGACAAAGATCAAGAAGTTGATAAGACTGTGGGGAGGGAATGGAGGAAAACAGGCAGTCTCAAACATTGCTGCAGAGGGTAATTAGCTTGATCATTACAGAGGGCAGTTTAGCACTATTTACCAAACATTCACATGCACATGTGCTTAGGACAGGGTTTCTCAACCCTGGCACTACTGACATTTTGGGATGGATAATTTTTTCTTGTGGAGGGCTGTCTTGTGCATTGTAGGGTATTTACTAGCATCCCTGGCCTCTACCTAATAGATGCCAGTAGTACCCCCCCTAGTTCTGATGAACAAAAATGTCTCCAGACATTGCCAGATGTCTCTTGGGGGCAAAATAACCTCTGGTTGAGAACCACTGCCATAGAACAAGCAATCTCACTTTTAGAAGTTTATCCTTTTTAGCTCCCACAAGTAAGTGAGAACACGTGGTATTTCTGTTTCTGTGCCTGACTTATTTCACTTAATATATTCTTTTCTAAGTCCATCCATGTTGCTGCAAATGGTAGTATTTTCATTCTTTTTTACAGCAGAGTATTATTCCATTGTGTAGATACACCACAGTTTCCTTATCCACTCATCTGATGATGGACATTTGG
>NW_007726169.1:1020966-1022032 GCF_000696425.1 Galeopterus variegatus
TTTGCCAGCATTTATCATTCTCAATCGCAATTCCTTGAACTTGTTAAGACAAGCAAACAGATATGATGTTGATGGAGGGGAGAGAAAGGGGAGGAGGGAGGATTCAGTAAAGGGACACAAAAATCAACTACATTGTATATTGATAAAATAAATTAAATTTTTAAAAAGTTTATCCTAATGATATACTTGCATATTTACAATATGACATATACCCAGAAGATTAATAATTGCAGCATTGTTTGTTATAAAAGCAAGAGATTGAAAGCTAAGTGACTGTTTGTGGGGGATTTGTTAAATTATGGTACATCCATGTGGAAAATTATGCAGCTGTCAAAAAGAATGAATAAATTCTTTACATGCTGATACAGAAGGATCTTCAAGATTTACTGAGTGAAAAAAAAAGCTGGATGAATAAAAGTGAATAGAATATGCTATTGTTTGGGTCAAAAAGGGAAACGTGTTTGTATAGGCATAGATTTCTAGAAGGATGCACAAAATCTAAAAATATTGTATGCTTCTGGGAAGGTGACCTTCATGATGGGGCGACAAGGGTGGGATGGGAGTTTGTCACAGTGTACTTTTATACCATTTGAATTGAATGTGTTACTTACACAAAACAATTGGAAAAATAAAAATTTAAAGGACAATGCATGTTCAAAAAATCTAGTCAGTTAAAAGAAAAAGGCTAGTCAATTTTACTGTAGAATTTTTTTTAATTAAAATTAAAAATGCAGGGATTCCTCAAAAAATTGAGTTACCATAGGTTCCAGCAATTCTACTTCTGGGTATATACCCCAAAGAATTGAAGGCAGGGACCTGAACTGATTTTTGTACACCCCTGTTTATAGCAGCTTTATTCACAATAGCCGAGAGGTAGAAGCAACCCAAGTGTTCATTGATGGATGACTAGATAAACATACAATGGAATATTATTCAGCATTAAAAAGGAAGGAAATCTGACACATGCTGCCACATGGATGAACCTTGAGGACATTATGCTAAGTAAAAACAAGCCAGTCATAAAAGGACATATATGATTCCACTTTTATGAGGTACCCAGAGGAGT
>NW_007726169.1:1022559-1026424 GCF_000696425.1 Galeopterus variegatus
AAAACAAGCCAGTCATAAAAGGACATATATGATTCCACTTTTATGAGGTACCCAGAGGAGTCGAACTCATAGAAACAGAAAGTAGAATGGTGGTTGCCAGGGGCTGGGGGACAGGGGGAGGGAAGAATGGAGAATTATTGTTTAATGGGGACAGAGTTTCAGTTTGAAAAGTGGAAATAGTTCTGGAGATGGCTGGTGGAGATGGCTGCACAACAATGTGAATGTACTAATACCACTAAACTGTACACTTAAAAATGGTTACAGTGCTAAATGTTATGTGTATTTTACAATGAAAGAAGGCAAGAAAGTGAATTGAGACTTATCAATCAAAGTATACTTAAATATGAGGACACTTTTAAAAGTGCATGGAAAGATTCGTATTATCTTTCAATTCTATTTTTCCACGAAATTTTTAAGGTACCGTCGTACATGATTTTTCACACCTGAAAAAACTTAAGAAATCAATATGTTTTCTTTAACATATTTCTCAATAAAGGAGGGAGGGAGAGAAAGGAGAGAGGATGGAAGGGAGGGAGGGAGAAAGGAAAGAAAAAAGTGAAAGAAAAAGGCTGTTTTAGACTGCACTTGGTGTTTCTGAACTGGACTAAAATGTCACTATCTGTAAAATATCACAGTCTTGTGATTCCCTCCACCCCACTGAAAATGTAAACACTATTTTTAGAACTACATTGAGACTGGGGGAGGTGGCAGGGCTGCTAAGTCCCAAAGCAGGAGCTGCCAGGGTTCCCTGGGTGTAATCGGTCCTTCCCACCCCAGGACCGGGCCAAAGCCGAGGCTTGGAACAAGAAGTTACGGAAGCAGCTGGCTGAGTTCCGAGCTCCACAGGTGATGGTGTACCTCCGGGAGAAGATCTTAAATGGGGACCTGGAGAAGAGCATCAGGATGTGGGAAAGGAAAGTGGAGATTGCAGAGGTGGGTCACAGAGAATCCCATCTTCTATGTCCTCAACATTTTGGTTTAGGATTTTGTTTTTTGAGCTAAGAATACAGATGTTTGGACATGTAATGTCTGTGAGAAATCTCAGCAGTTGCTTCAACTATTAAACCAAAACGAAGTATGATTTTTTTCAAAGCTCCTTTTTCATAGTTAGGAACAAGGTCTTTCCAGTTTTCAGGGAGAGACTATAGTAATAGTGTGTTTTTAGTTGCTTGTTTTCTTAATGAATTCTAAAAGCTTCTGAATCCCTCCATACAGTTGGTAATTTAGTGATTGATACTTTGTATGTGGAGAAGCCAGTTTTTTAAGAAATGAGATTAATATCACTCAGAGCTTGCTTCCATGCATTTACATAGTTGCCGTGGGTCTTTTATTTTTAACTAATCCTCAGCCTTTGAATATGCTGCAGTGTGCACAGGTAGCACTCTGGCTCCTCCTGAGCTGCATGAAAGAATTTACATAGTTGCCGTGGGTCTTTTATTTTTAACTAATCCTCAACCTTTGAATATGCTGCAGTGTGCACAGGTAGCACTCTGGCTCCTCCTGAGCTGCATGAAAGAAACGGGCAACATGAAAACAATACGCTGGTGTCAGAAAAAAGGAAAGCACTGAGACTGCCACGGCCAGTTTGCAGTCACTTAAGGCATGATTAGAGTAGCTTAAAAACCCAGTTGGGTCACTTGGGAAACCGAGAGCTTGGCGTTTCACATCTAAATCCCGATTCCATTTCCCATGTTACTTTCTCCTGCCTTTTCTGCAGCCATTTGGTGGCGGGGAATAAATTAGGGTCCAAACTTGGGCCTGTCAGATCTGAAGCTGGGAAGTAACAGAGAATCGCAGCAGCAACCTGCAACTTCCCACTTCACTGAACAGAAGCAAGCTCTTTAGAAGACTCTTCTAGGTGGATGCCAAGCCTTGGTTGCCCCCATACCATGCGTGAACCGTAGGGCACTGCACCACAGTAGGTCATCTGCACCATCAACAGGGCTGGATGAGAGTTGCATTCTGAATAATCACAATCAGTTCTTCCCAAGTGACCTCCCCCCTCCCTCTTTTTCCTTTTTGCAGATGTCCTTAAAAGGCTACCGCAAGGCTTGGAATAAAATGAAAACAACCAATGAGAAGTTGCAGGCAATTTGCCCCCCTGGGAAATAGCCAGATCCATTAAAGTATCAGCTCCTTTCTAGTCATGGGGTCCTCTCACTTTCCCTGTGCTGGCTGGTGTCCCCGACTCCCCAGCCAGGCTACCCATCACCTTCTGGGCCACATCTGCCCGTGAGGGGTGTTTTCAGAGTCTGGCCCCTGGAGCCTTTAACACTGAAAGAACCACAGGACACTCTAATGGTTTGATACTGTTAGCCCACATTTAGTTCACAAGCACAAATGAAAGTGACCTTCCCGCATGTGGGAGTGGGACAGAGGAGGGAGAGCCAAACCAGTGTGTGCCCTGAGCCTATCTGTGGCAGCCCAGGTGTGCAGCTATCAAAAACAGACACCAAAACAGCATGGTGAATAGCTGGCACTCAGCATCCTGAGCTTACTCTTCAGTTTGGGGGGTTAGCTCCTAGACCAGACACTGCTGCAAAAGAAAACAAGCACAAAGAAAACCAAGATAATTTCTTGGAGCTGATGCTTCCTGCACTGAACCCACCCTCCTCATTCTCCCCACCATAATAGTCATAGTACATGGGTTGTACAGCTGATTCCCTTATATTCTTTTCACTTAAGTCTAGATGATCTGTAGAGTTGTTTGCTAGCTGTGAATATGTGGTGGACATTGTTTGCCCTTGGAAGTCTGATTGGGACCATTCATTGTAGCTAAATGTAGTCTGTGTCTCCTGGGTTGGGGCATCATATGATTTCCGGGTGGAGAAAGGATTCATCTTCTCCCAGTGGTGGAGTGAAGACAGGGATAGGCTTGCCCTCCCACTCTTGGACATGATCCAGTTGCTGTAGTCTTTCACCATGGTGTACAGAAATAGACCAGGGCAGGACTCGCCACCTTGGGTCAGGATTCCTCTCAGGACCCACACATCCAACTGGTCTAGCTGGCACATCATTGGGCTTCCTGGGTCCCCCTGTGACAAAGGACAGAAGACTTCAAGACTTAGAAAAACTCGTTTTCTTTTTAAACATATCCTTATGCACTTTACTGTTTGTTCTAGAAATGTTTTACACTCATTCTTACTGCAAAAGGGGCAAATTATAGGATGCTATTTCAAACCTATGCAGCCACCACCACAAATTACAACAAGATGACTTTTTCTTTTATTACGCAAGTTACCTGTGGACTTCTGCAGATTGCCTGTAGCTTCCTGTTTCATATTTGATTTTCTTGTTCCTTTACAGTACTTTGACTAAATCTTCCCTCTCCTTTGGCTTCTCATTTCTCAAATGTTGGTATTTCTTCCCTTTCTGGCCTGGACTGCTCACATTTCCCCTTCTCTTCTCTGTCTTGCTTTTGTCCTTAGTTTAAGCTGCTCCCTCCCACCTGCAGTCCTGCACGGAGCACACACTGGGTGAGGTTCACAGCTTTTCCACCTGCTCACCCACCCTGCCTGCTCTTGGCCTTGCCTCGAGTCCTCTGGGACTTGGGCATTCTGCCACATATACCATATCTCACTTAGGGTGAGTGGGTAGAAGGTTGGCACACTTAGCTAGATACGTAACCCTGGACAAGTGGCCTAATTCTCTCTGAGCCACAGCAGGCATACAGTTAATGCCTGTAACACGCAGAGCACCTGGCGGCGTGCCTGAAGCACCGTACGCCCTCAGTGAGGTATTAGCTACCATCATCATGATGTCTGTAAAAGACCATCATTTTTCTGTGAAAAGGTGAGAAAAATTGGAAAAGCAACAAGACGACTACTAGATGTGATTTACCTTACCTGCCCCACCACCTGCCTCC
>NW_007726169.1:1027396-1031093 GCF_000696425.1 Galeopterus variegatus
TGTGCAGGTTGCTGTGTCACCCGGGTGCAGAATATACTGCTTTTTCTCTTCTCCATAATCCTGTGGGGCTGCAACTTCCGAAGCACAAGCAGCTGAGACAAAAAGTACCAGGGGCCCCTCTGGAGCAGCCTGACCTCATGTCCCAAGATCGCAGCCACAGCGCAGAGGGGCTCTTTCATTGTGTGATCCTCTCCCTGGACATTCAACAGAAGCCCTAACACTTATTAAAAAAAGAATGGGCGGTGGAGCTGAGTTCGGAGTAATTCTGTTTTGTTGGGTTTGGAGAAACGTGTTAGGCAGGTATTGAACCTGGTGTTTTGTTCTACATGTGAGAAGTGTGGCTTTGAGGATCTCTGGACACTAGAGCACATTTCCAAGACAGGAAAGGATTTTAGGTAGACAAATCACCATTAGAGGGTTTGCAAGCACAATTCTGTTCAAAAACAAAGGACTATTTACGGGTGTACCACAGTTGACAACCAACCTGAACTTTGCAGGTGGGTTTTAAAAAGGTGATCACTTAGAGTATAAATAGCTTACCATGTTCCATTGAGTCTAAGAGACACTTAAAAAATTAACATCTTTGAAATTGAGTTATGTCTTTCAATCAGTTGATATGAGAGTTTAACTGGCAGCATTTTTTCCTTCTTGGTATTACGTGTAATAATGGTGCATTCTACAAGTGGTAACACCTTAGATTTGATGAAGTATGATACTGGAGAGATGGAATGGCTGGTGGCAGGATTTTGCTAAGTAGCTACGTCTCCTACTGTATTTTAACACATTATTTAAGAAGTTGTTAAGGTCCTCCACCTGGCAGAGGACCCAGTACAAAATAGGCACTTGGTAAACACTGAACCAACTTTGGAAGGGCAAACTTACTGCTCAATGAGAGGCAGTCCTGTATGCTTTTGCAATAAAATGACTTTTAGAAGGAATTGTCTGTATGTATTTTTTTCCCTTACTCTAAAAAACTTGTTCATCTAGATCCTCTGGGGAAAAATATTTTCCACATGATGGAGTCCTGAGGTTATTTAGAGGAGAGAGGATGATCAGCATCTTAGAAAGACATTATCTTTGCTCTAATATTTATTAACTGTGTGACACTGGTAAGCCACACTTTCTCTGGGTTTAAACACAAGGGGGCCTGAACCAGGTGTTTGTGAATCAACACATTTTTCTGAGACAGTAGTATAGTCACATCTGTACAGCCCTCATCTGGGTGGAGAACAGGGCTTTTTACAGAAGAAAAACCCAATAACTGATAAGCAATAGCATCAGAGGGGAGTCTAGGTTCCACAGAACCTGCCCACAGTGACCGCACGCTGTGGACCTGCTGGAAGTATATCTGCATATATGGTTGGACTTACCCTTTCAACTAGTTAAAAAACATTGTGACCTAGACATGTTTAATTATGTTATACTGAAAATGGTGATTGGTTAGTCCATTCAGTAGATTTTTATTGAGCACTTGCTATCTGCCAAGTGCTATTCACCCCAGAGACAGCCGTGAATCCCAAGTCACAGTCCCTGCCCTCATGGAGTTCCCCATCCTGTAAAGGGGAGTCCTGAGGCTCCCCTTGATGTGACCAATGCTCACTCCCAGCAATTAGCTTCTACTGCATCATGTTCTTACCAAGCAGACGAACTTAGTTTCCTGCTCTATGTGTTCACCGCATCCTGTTTTCTGGAGTCTGTGTAAGGGACATAGGTCCGTGTCTTTCACGGAGATTTTCCTTAGGATACTCATCGTCATGTGATTTCCTGTCTGGACCATGCAACAGAGAGCCAAAAATTATCAACAAGAAGGCAGTCCCTAAGTCAACAGAACTGCAACCCATATGTCCAAATGAGAGTGAGTAGAACATGTTCTCATAAATCCCTTTTTTTCATAGATATCAGAATCTGTATCTGAGTTTTTACAGAAAATCACCTTTGCTTTGAATTTGAATGTGTAGACATGCAGAGAGCAATTTATCCATCCTCCACATCTAGAGAGTATCCATTTCCTTGTTTCTTTCTTTCCCAAGAATAAAGGAAAACAAGGATAGCTTAGACAAGAGGACAATCAGCTCTAGTTCAAGGAATAATGTCCCTTCACCCCTGCATAACCATGTACTCATTTCAGGCTGTCTACTGCCTGCATATTTCTAGCTTTCATCTAGGGCTAGAGGAAATGGGATCAAGGTCATATAATGCAAGAATGGCCACATAAAAGCAAGCACTGGGAAACTGGACTGGTTAGGTAAGAGTTCAGCCCAGCTCTAGAACCTCAGGCAACCTCAATTATTAAATTAAGAAAGCCCTAGAATGATTCACCCAAGTCACCCCCACTGCTAGCACACACAGAGCCTACTCTAGGAGAAGGAATGCATTAACTGCAGACGTGGGATTCCATCCTGACACCCAGCAGTTCCGCATGGCTGGTGGCATATGCAGCTTTCTTCCAAGGAAGCAGATGGACTGGACCAAGTCGTTGAAATCCATCGGCGTGTCTGTCTTCAGGAGGGCTATGTTATTGCTCATTGACTTATTATCAAAGCCCTCATGGATGATAATGGTATTGACTGGATACTCTGTGTGAGAAATCTTGCTAGGATCCATGTTAGCTATACCAACTATAACGAGAGCATCCTTCCTGGAGAGAGAACAAGGGGATCTTGAGAAGCCAAGGCACCAAGGGACCTTCACACCTCCCTGTTTTCATATTCACTGTTTTTTCAGCCTGGGACGCTCATCCAAACTCATCTTCCCTGGGTTAATTTTTACTCACCCCTTTGGACCCAGTCTCCAGGAAATCTTTTCTGAACCCCTAGGCTTGTGTCCTCTTTTGTGGGCCCATAGAATCTGGGGGATTATTCTACCTTACCATCATTTGTCCCACCACCTAAAGATAATCTGTTACCATGTTATTGCTAATTAACTTGTTTTCTATGCATAGTTTTCTTCTTACACAGTTGTAGTTATACCAAAGATGTAATCTCAATTTCTGCTTTTAGAACTTAACATTTTAGTACAAGCATCTTTTCACATTATATACTCTGTAAATACACTTTGGAGAAATTACAGTTTTAATAATGATGAAGTTAAGCTGGGTGTTTTCCCTTTCTCCTTTCAAGAATCAGTCAAGGAACTATGGAAATAAGAAACAAATGCAAACACCGTAAAATCAAGAGACACTAGAAAATCCAAACTTCAGTATCAGAGGGAGGGCTGATGAAATCAGTGAGGGGTGGCAGGAGTGCAGAAGGTCACAGATGACACCTACAGCCACAGAGCCCAGGGAAAGCTGATCAAGCATGGTTCTCAGCAAAGAAACAAAGAAGTGCGAAGAAAAGAAAACCATCACCAAAATGAAGGCCAAATTGGAAGCAGTATAAAGGAGAATAGGGACCACAGAAAACACAATTAGGGGCGTAGAAGGTAGGCTGAGCAAAGCAACCAAAATGAAATGGAAATTAACCAAGACTTTTAAAGGGCAAAAGAGAGGAAAATGACAGGTATGGCAGTCAAAGGAGAGCCAGCAGACCACAAGAAGGTAACCAAAATAATGACACAGAAAAAATATTTCATGACATAATTTAAGAAAGCTTTCCAGAAATAATACTTGAATCTATAGTTTGGAAGGGTATGCTGTCCTAGTGAAAAAAATGATACAGAATAATCCGTACTGAGACATTCTCCAGTCAGGTCCCAA
>NW_007726169.1:1031479-1032410 GCF_000696425.1 Galeopterus variegatus
CAGTTTCTGCTGAGGTTGCAACAGTGTGCTGGTGCCACCTCTGGGCTCTAGGCAAGGGGATGGAGTGGTCAGAGCTATTTGGAGGGATCACTTAGCTGAAGTAGGAAGCCGGTCCTCTGGGGAGCAAGGACCCTTATTACCTCACTCTCCCCACTCTCTCTTATCTCCTGCCAGTGCTCCCCTTAGCCAAACCGAACAGGAACCCAGAAAGCAAAAGAGACCATCGGTGTAACACACATAGGTTAGCATCCTGCAACCAAGCAGGGTAGAAAAGAGTAGAGAGTGGATCCAGAGGGGTAGGGAGAGATCCAGCAGCATAGCTAGTAAAGTTGCTGGACTCGGGTGAAAAAGAAATAATCCTTGGGCATCTAGACCAACAAAGATGAAGGCATCTTAAGTTTGGCCATATAATGTATTGTCTAACCTAGGGAACTTGTGAGAGTGAAAGGGGGTGCTAACAGCAGGATGTTGGGATAATAGTCATAAACCAAGCCTGTCAGTCTAGGACAAATCAAGCAGGCTCCCTTCCCCAACTTTATATGTTAAATTATGCATCAAGGACAGAGAATAAACTTTTTAACTTACCTGTGGAAAATATTCACATGGACCACATTCAGTAGACCACAGGACAACCTCAACTAATTCCTAAATAGATCACCATATGGTATAACTCAAGATTAATAAAACAAAACAAAACCCTAGCACCTGGATATTTTAATAAAACTTGTCTTTAATAAAACCCTTAAGTCAAAGATAAAAATCAAAACCAAAAGAGCAGACTAGATAAAAAGCAGTAATAAAAAATATATACTACATAGAAAATGGAACCTCCATGGAAGTATAGTTGGCAACAGTTATCAAGATAATAAACTCTTGGGCCGGCCCGGTGGCGCACTGCTATAGTGCGCCGCTTGGGAAGCGCGGTGGCGCT
>NW_007726169.1:1033026-1036664 GCF_000696425.1 Galeopterus variegatus
ACATGGACCACATTCAGTAGACCACAGGACAACCTCAACTAATTCCTAAATAGATCACCATGTGGTATAACTCAAGATTAATAAAACAAAACAAAACCCTAGCACCTGGATATTTTAATAAAACTTGTCTTTAATAAAACCTTTAAGTCAAAGATAAAATCAAAACCAAAAGAGCAGACTAGATAAAAAGCAGTAATAAAAAATATATACTACATAGAAAATGGAACCTCCATGGAAGCATAGTTGGCAACAGCTATAAAGATAATAAACTCTTATCCTTTTCAGCTCAGTCTTTTCACTCCTTGGTTATTCACACTACAATATATTTGCATGTGTGTGAAATAATGTATGTAAAAATATATCTATTGCAGTATTTTGGGGTACTAGTAAAAGATTGGAAACAACCCAAATTCCCATTATTAGAGAACTGTGTAAATATGGTACAACTGTAATGGGATACTGTGCAGCTGCAAAAAGAATATGGTAGCTCTCTATGTATTAATAAGAAAAGGTCTCCAAAATTCATGATAGAGTGTAAATAGCTAAGAGTGGAATGATGGGTGTGGCGTGCTACCAGAGGTATTGGGTGGTGTTATGGACTGAATTTTGTACCTCCCCCAGAATTTATAGGTTGAGACCCTAGCCTCCCAAGGTGACCATATTTGAAGAGAGGGCTTCTAAGGGGGTAATTAAGGTGAAATGATGTATGAGGATGGAGCACTAATCCAAATGGACTGATGTTTTTATAATAAGAAGAGACACCAGGGATGAGCAGGCACAGAGAAAAGGCCATGTGGGGACACAGTGAGAAGGTGGCCATCTACAAGCCAGGAAGAAAGCCCTCAGGAGAAACCAAACCTGTCAACACCTTGATCTTAGACCTCTGCCCTCCAGAACTATGAAAAAATAAATTTCTATTGTCCTAGCAGACTACTACAGATTTGGGTACTGAAAAGTGGGGTGCTACTATAACAAATACCTAAAAATGTGAAAGTGACTTTGGAAATAGGTAATAAGTAGGGGCTGGAAGAGTTTTGAGCTATGTGTTAGAAAAAGCCTAGACTGCCTTGAAGAAACTGATGGTAGAAATATGGACCTTAAAGGTGATTCTGGTGTGGTCTCAGATGGCAATGAGGAAACTTACTGGAAACAGGAGGAAAGGCAACCCTTGTTATAAAATGGCAAAGAAGTTGGCTGAATTGTATTCTAGTGATTGTGGAAAAGAAGAAATTGTAAATGGTGACTTTGGATGTTTAGCTAAGGAGATTTCTAGGCAAAATGTTGAAGGTGTGGTCTGGTATCTCCTCATTGCTTATAGTCAGATGTGAAAAGAGAGACATTAGTTGAAGATGAAACTTTTAAGCAGAGAGGAACCAGAACTTTAAGATTCAGAAAATTCTCTGCCTGTACATATTGCAAAAAATGTAAACGCATGTTCCAGAGAGGACAGTAAGGGTGTGGCTGGACTTTCACTTGATAAAAATATTATGGGATTATACCCACAGAAACACTGCCAATTGGGACTAAAGGAGACAGAAACAGGATGAAACGAAGGAAGGCTGTCAGACTTTTCGGATTCTACAGGACAGGATTATAGAGAAAATGTGCATTATCTTTCAAGAAAAGGGAAGAATGACCCAATACATGATTCAGAGATCAGCAGGGCTGCCATCCCCACCATGGGCCCAGAGCACACAGGCCTTGGGAATAAGGCTGTCTCTTAGTTTCAGCGGACCAGGCTGTTGCAGCACCGTACGTCAAGGGCAAGTCCTCCACCCAGAGCTGTGGGGAAGGGGCACTTCCCAGGGCTGAGGGGGTAATGCTGCAATTCCAGTGGGCTTGGAAGGCAGGGCTGCCACCCCAGTGAGCCAGAGGGCAAAGTTTCAATCCTAAAAGGATTATTCTCGAGCCTTAAAAGTTAACGGAATTTTCCTTGCTAGGTTTCAAACTTGCTTGGGACCTGTCACCCTGGTCTTTTTTCCAATTTCTTGCTTTTAGAATGGGAATATTTATCTTATGCCTATCCCACCATTATATTTTGGAAGCACATGACTTGTCTCGTTTCATGGGTTTCACAGCTGGAAAGGAATTTTGCCTCAGGGTGAATTAACCTCCAGTCTCACCAATACCTGATTTAGATGATATTTAGATGAGATTTTATACTTGGAGTTAATGCTGGAATAGGTTAAGACTTTTGAAGCTGTTGGGATGGGGTGAATGTATTTTGCATGCCAGAAGGACATGAATTGAGGGGGAGGGCTGGAGAGCAGAATGTTATGGGCTGAATTATGTCCCTCCAAAATTTATAGGTGGAAGCTCTAACCCCCACTATGACAATATTTGGAGATAGAGGTAATTAAGGTTAGATGAAATCATAAGGGTGGGTCCCTAATCCAATAGGACTGGTGTCCTTATAAGAAGAGGAAGAGACTGCAGGCGTGCACGCACACAGAGAAAAGGCCATGTGAGAATACAGCTAGAAAGCAGCTGTCTGCAAGTCAAGGCCACCTACCAACCCCTTTATCTCAGACTTTCGGACTCTAGAAGAGTGAAAAATAAAGTTCTGTTCTTTAAGCTGCCCCATCTGTGATGTTTTGTTATGGCAGCCTGAACTAAGACAGGAGGAAAGGAAATTCTCAATATGGCTCAAGGGAGGGAAACTAGTTACTGAGGGGCAGGGAGGGAAGGAGCTGCTTTTCACTATACACCCTTTGCTTTTTCATAAACATGACATGTACATGTATTTCCAATTAAAAAATATAAATCATATGTTAAAAAATTCAGCAGCTGCACAATATTCCATCAAGGGTTGTATTATAATTTATTTACCCAAATTATAGTAATTATACTCTCCCCTCATACTCTATATATACTGTATTATTAATTACATATATTGCTATTATATATAAACTATATTAATAGTTACATATTATACAAAAGGTCATGGAAAAATTGTATTATCTTTTAATTCAATTTTTTAAAGTACCCTCATATCTATATGTGTTATTTATATGATAAATTGTACTATATTTAACTGTGGTAATTGGGCATTAGGTTTCTTTCTGGTGTTTTGTGTGTAACTGAGCCATCCTATGAACAACTATGAAAAGTGCATAAGACTTTTCCAGTGGTTGAAGTTACTTCCTTAATGTTGATTCCCAAAAGTGAAATCATTGGGTCAAAAAGTGAGGTTATTCTACAAATATTTACAAAAATATTTTACAAGTATTTACCAAAAGGGTTACTTCTTTAATAACATGTATGATTTTTTTTTCTGGTTTAAAAGAATGCACATTTATTGTACAGAATTTGGAGAATACAGAGACGTTCAAAGAATAAAATCAAAATCGTGTGTTCTGCGCATCCAGAGATAAGCACTCTTAAAGCGTCTCCATATTTGCTTCAAGTCTTTTCCCTTTGTACACGTATTTGTGGCAGTAACACGTGTAAGGCCTGAGGTACGTGTGTTAAGGTGAGGGCTCCTATTGATCCTCTTAACAGGAAATCACACTGAATATCCTTCCTGCAGAGCATGGAGGAGTAATCATTTCCCTTTCTAGGTGTGAGGCCCGCAGTCCTCACGACAGAGACTAGCCTTGGCAACGGAGGATTTTAGGACCCCAAGACTCACAGCAGAG
>NW_007726169.1:1037305-1038417 GCF_000696425.1 Galeopterus variegatus
CTCACGACAGAGACTAGCCTTGGCAACGGAGGATTTTAGGACCCCAAGACTCACAGCAGAGCAGGTGCCGAGCTGGTAAAAAGCCCTGTCCCCAGGAATCCACCCTGCTGGGCCTCCCCAGGCTGAGCAGGAAACAGAGCCACCCCTCCCCCCCACCCCTGCAGGCTGCGTGGGCCCCAAAGGCAGGGGTACTGGCCTGTTCTGAAAGGCAGATGCGATGCTGAGGATCCAGAACTCACTGAGGATGCAGCCAAATGCCAAGTGGGTGTACTGGGCATCCTGCAGTGACACCACCCACGGGAACTCTGCGCTGCTGACCAAGTTCTCCTCGGAATCATCCACAATGGAGGATTTCTGGATGCCACATCCTGCAAAGGGGGTGCGGGCCTTATTGCTGGGGCCAGAAGTCATCATCTGTGGACACCACCATCCCACCAGACCTCAGGACCCCCTCTCCTACTGGCCCTCCATCTTGCTGGTCACTAACTGTATATCCCATTTCTTTCTTTATCCCAGTGGGTCTTCTTCTCCCATAAACAATGCTTGATGGCATCTTTGAACCTAAAATTCACATTAGACTACCGATAATCTCTTGAGCATTTAGCAGTACACACTGGCAGCATCTGAAACATTTTGAATACATCAGTAGTCCTCAAAGTGTAGCCCGGGACTTCCAGGAGTCCTCAAGACCCTTTGGGGTGTCTGCAAGGTAAAAACTATTTTCATAAGAATTCTAAGACATTGTTTTTGTTGTTGTTGTTGTTTTGGGTTTAGGGGGTTTTTGGTTTTTTGGTTTTTCACTCTCATTCTCTCCCTAGTGTACAGTGGAATTTCCCAGAAGCTACACGATGTCATCACTCTGATGGCTGATAGTACAGGTAAACTTGTGTGTTTTAAAAGTTTCCCAGCTTTAGTTTCTAATATGGTAAATATGGAAAGACGAAGCCCCATATAAGCAAACTCTTCTGGGGTCCTCAATTTTTAAGACTTTGGTTTGGGGACTGAAATGTTTGAGAACTGCTGATATTCATCACTTGATACAGTTCCCCCAACAGCCCTGAGAGGTGGACATTGTCATTCTCAATTTGTGGATAAGAAAATCAAGTGTTAGA
>NW_007726169.1:1038514-1068301 GCF_000696425.1 Galeopterus variegatus
GAGTCCTCAAGACCCTTTGGGGTGTCTGCAAGGTAAAAACTATTTTCATAAGAATTCTAAGACATTGTTTTTGTTGTTGTTGTTGTTTTGGGTTTAGGGGGTTTTTGGTTTTTTGGTTTTTCACTCTCATTCTCTCCCTAGTGTACAGTGGAATTTCCCAGAAGCTACACGATGTCATCACTCTGATGGCTGATAATACAGGTAAACTTGTGTGTTTTAAAAGTTTCCCAGCTTTAGTTTCTAATATGGTAAATATGGAAAGACGAAGCCCCATATAAGCAAACTCTTCTGGGGTCCTCAATTTTTAAGACTTTGGTTTGGGGACTGAAATGTTTGAGAACTGCTGATATTCATCACTTGATACAGTTCCCCCGACAGCCCTGAGAGGTGGACATTGTCATTCTCAATTTGTGGATAAGAAAATCAAGTGTTAGACCTGGCAAGCTCTTGTCCCAGGTACACAGCTGGTAGGACACAGGGCCAGTCCAGATGAGTCCAAACCCCGTCCTCTCGAGCCTCCCAGTCTGTGTTCCAGCCTCATTTCATATCCTCAGATTGGCTCTTGCTCTTGCCCTGCGTGCTGTTGGCATGTGTGAGTCATCCTGCCATGTTTGTTTTGCTTGCCAGAGTATCCCTGGGTGCCAGCATGGTGTCTGGCACACAATAGGTGCTCAGTAAGTTATCTGGTGCATGAACAGAAGGGTTCTGCCAAGTAAGTACTTCGTGACTTCTTGTCATCAAGGGGCTAGAAGGTCCTGGCAGATGGAGGCTGTCTCTGGTGCCACCCAGCCTTCCTGTGCCCTCCTGAGCCCTCAAGTGGGCCACCTCCAACTGGAGTTTTTTGAGCAGCCTCGACCTTGTTTCCAATGAGAGTTGTGTGTTGATTGTCTTAAATGATATTCTCCTGCTGCCAGCCTGGGTTGGTACAGAATGGCTGTTTAATTTTTTTTAAGTTCCTTATTCATAGGATCATGGACAGGGGTAGGATGTTAGAACAGGAAGTACTCTTGAAACCCATCTAGTCTGAAAGGGGAATTGACTTCTTCAAAGCCCCTGGTTGGGTGATCTGAGCTTCCTACTCTCCGGGCACCGTTACAAGAGCTGTTTTACTCTCCCCGGCTGTTGACCCCCTCTGCTGGTCCATATGCCCTGTTCTGATGAGTCCTCAGGCCTGAAGGACTAGTTCCTGGCTTCCTAACTGGATCCAAGGTTGCCCATCTCATCCTCACCTAAGCGGAGTGGAGTGCAGAAATACTCAACCCTGACTGCACATTTCATGTGCCAGAATCCCTGGGCACTGCGTTTCCTAAAGCTCTCCAGGGTAGACTGCAATGTGCATTCAGGAAGGGCCTGTATGCAGAGTCCAAAGTCAAGATGGCCCCTTGGTATGCTGCAAGACCCTGGGCTAGCCGCTTCACTTCCCTGGGTCTCACCTTCCTCTTTTGAAGCTTGGGATAATAATCCCAGATCTGCACACCTCTTTGGGTTGTTGTGAAGATCACATGAGGTGAGGTAATGGGAAAGTGCTTTGCAAATTGTATAGCCATGACTGATAGTGCTAAACCCGAGGGCAGAATAAACTATTCCTTTTTTAAAAAATGTAAAACACTGCTCTAGTGGCTGCTTTTATATCCCATACTACACACCCAGTGCTTACTTCTAAATCAGTGGCCCTAGGTCATGGGTGTCATGTGATAGCTACCACCAGCAGATTCTGAGTCAGATCACTGGTGTCTGCTTTTTCAGCCATTCATCTAACTACACCACAGCCCTCCATGAGCTGAGCTAGGGACTGGGCTTAAAGGGATGGATTTCAGGAGACTGTCACAGAGACATGCTAAAGAGTTATGGCCATATAGAGAGACACATGACATGAGGGAGTGCTCCCAGAGTACACAGAGGAGGGGGCATAAATTCTGCCCAGGGCATGAAATCTGGGAGGGCTTCCTCCAGGTGGTGACCTTTAATGTGAGCACCAGAGATGGAGGGTTTCCAAACCATGATGCTAGAGTCGATTGTAACATACAGGGTTAGACAGTATTAAAGAACTGCAGAGGACCTCTTTATTATGGGGCATTGTGTGACCAAACATCTTCATTTATTGATGCTCGGAGACCTTGGTGGAACAATGACGGAGCAAGTGTTTCAGAATCCAGACAGGATTCCTTATCTTTCTGTGTGATTTTTCCTTGGGATGTTGGCAATCTATGGTGTAGGCATTAACCAATCTTTCCTAACCCCACAAGAATCTGCATGTATGTGATGATTTTTGCTTATTCAAAGCTCTAGTTGATTAGCTCATTTGACTTTACAAAACCATTGCAAGGCCAGGATATATGAGGAAATCTGAGCCAGAGGTGAAAACTTTGCCTTAGGCCACTTTGCTGTGTCTTATTAAGTGGGGAGAGGCCTTTACTGTGTTTTCTAGACATCCCCTGATCTCCTTGGAGCAGCAAGGAAGTAGAGGAGGTGGAGGAGGCTGAGGAAGGTGGAGGGTTCCCGTGTGTGTGTGTGTGTGTGTGTGTGTGTGTGTGTGTTTCCCGTCTCCCATCTAACTCCAGGAAGGCAAGGCAGCGCCAGCTGGGATGTCAGCGAGGTGGGACAGAGCTTGCTTTAGTCAGGTATCCCCTCTCCACCTGCCTCTTTTGAAGTTGGAATTCTCAGTCCTGAATAGCCTAGATGTCAGGGGAGGAAGGGACAATGGCTGCCATTGCTGCAGTCTGAGGCTCTGGCAGCCTCCAAGGGACCTACAGCAGTAGAAGCTTCTGCTGCTCCTGGGGCCAGCCCTGCACTTGGGGGTTACAGTTTGCAAAAGAACAGGATAGCCCAGGAAGAGTGGAGCAGAGGCAGTGAGTGGGGAGGCAGGCCTCACACTGACCCCCCTGTCCAGAGGCCTAATTTTCCTCACCATACTCCCACCCTAAAGATCAGCCCCGACATCACTTGAGTTTCCTCCATCCATGCTCCATGGTTCA
This sequence comes from Galeopterus variegatus, assembly GCF_000696425.1. Lineage (NCBI taxonomy): Eukaryota > Metazoa > Chordata > Mammalia > Dermoptera > Cynocephalidae > Galeopterus > Galeopterus variegatus. The sequence continues at coordinate 1,041,490 of NW_007726169.1, forward strand.
CTGTTTTGCCTGGTTCCTGCCACCAGTTCACGTTGCCTACAGCAAAATGCTATGAGTTGTCTTCTCCCTGAGTCCCTCTGTGAACATTAAGGATGGTTTCATTTTCCTGGATGACCCCCCTGCCATGCTACATGTGCAGCTAAGGTCGTATAGAAGAAAGTGGCACACTCACTGGCAGAAGAGTGGGAGATGTAGAGCAGTACCAGGAGCATCCCGCTCATCTCTGCCATCCCCCAAGTGCCGCAGCAGACACCATGGGCAGCTGAGGAAACAGAACATCCGATGACTCTGTCCTTTGCACGCACGTGCGCGAGCACACACACGGGGCATTTCCTCTCCTCCACAAAGTGGTGACTCCCCCTCAGCATCGTACGCCCTGCCTCTCTCCTTCCCATGAGCAAAGATCCCGAGATGTGGGAAACCGACCTGTCACATCCCTGGGGCTTGTTTCCATGCAGTAAACTGGAGGTGAGAACCAGCTGTCCAGCACCGATGTTCAGCTAGCAGTTTGTAAGATGGCCCAGGGAGAGAAGGCAGCCCACGACTGTCAGCCTTCTTCTCAATCTGGCCTGGACCCCTGGGTGTCCCAGAGAGTTAGGTCTCTGAAAAGGGTTGAGTTCTGACTGGTAAAATACAACCCTTGCCTTAACTCTGTAGCCATAAAATGCTGCTGAAAGAAAAGGCAGGGTTTTAGTAGAAGCCCACCCCAGGCTTGATGTCTGTGCCGTGATTTCACCCCTCCTACTCAACTCTGCTGGCTTAAAGAATGCCGGGATTTTTTGAACTAGTATCAGCCTGTACTTTTACATAGTAACAGCCCCAACTTTTAGCTCAGTTCATTCGCACACCACCTGAGGAGATAGACACTTTCATTATTCAAGTTTTACAGATTCAGAAATTGACACTCAGAGACATTGAGTAGCCAGCCCCAGGTCACACCACTACCAAGTTGTGGAGCTGGAATTTGAGCTCAGGTCTGTTTGAACACAAAGCCTGTGAGTGCTTCACCCCTTGCCATATCCCAGGCCTACACGCTTGCCTCAAACAAAGCACAATAGCCTAAGGAACCCATGTGTACAGTTTTTGGTCACCATGTTCTGCTCATGACACCAGATGTTTCTTGTCCTTGGGATGGTCCTCAGAGTTCTTCTGTGAACTGCTCCTGCTAAATGAGAAGTGAACTCACTCTGGCCTTGCACAGCAGAGCTCAACAGAGGAATTGCTTCTAACACCTTGGGAAAAATGTTCCATTGTGGCATCACAGTTACCATGGCATCACCAAGCAAATGTCTGGACATGGGGACTAAGGAGGAGCTAGGATGAAAGGCCTGCTTGTTCCCTAACCTTGGCAGGGCTGTTCTGGAAGCCAGACACTCTCCAGGTCTGGCTGAGAAGACATCCCTTTTGCTAGATCACAGACTCCTCTCCGATGGTGGCCACCACCATCTGTCTACCCCCCTCAGACCCACCCTTTGTCTACAGAAGTTTGTCAGACTGAGCTGAGGAAGCCCACCACTAGGGTGGGTTTGAGATTTCCAGTCCGTCAGCATTTTATACTCCCAGTGTGGTTTCTTTGAGGCTCAGCCCAGTTTTCTTCAGCCCCTTGGCTTGCAAGTTCAAGCTAAGCTTCCCAGGCGGGCTCTGCCATGCGCCAGATGGGATCTGTGCTCCAGCCGCTGCAAGCAGCTTTGGTTTCAGCACAAACGCCAGGCCTTGAGAAAAGCGTCGACAACATTATGGTAAGATGTAGCCCTGTGGAACCATAGAGGGCTCACGGGCTACTGGCACAGGTGCTGTAAAGATGCCTACTGAATGGGTAGATGAATGCAGGATGGCCAGATAGGAAGTGAGCCTGAATCAGAAAGGAGCTGCTATTTCCTTCCCCGTGGTTCCCCTGATGTCTGCATGCCTCGTCGTTCTCCATCACCTTCAACCCCATGCAGGGTCGGCTTCTGCTGGGGGAATGGGAAGGCAGTGGAAGAAGGGGGAGCCAATCCTTCAATGTGTTCCACATCACAGGTGTCAAAGAGCTTGCACGTACATCTTCTCATTCATGATCCACGATCATCCTGGCAGGATGAAGGAATTACCTGAGCTTTCCAGAGGAGATCATGGTGGCTCAGAGTGGGAAAGTCACTTCCCTAGGGTCACACAGCTAGCAAGTGGCAAGGACAGGACTCCACCCCAGATCCTTCCAACTCCAGGATGATGAACCATCTCCAAGTCTGCATTCTTCAGCCCAGCCCTTGTGTTGCCTTTATAAGGGCCAGAAGCAGCAATGGTGATGGGGCAAAGCCAAGGGCCGCTCATAAAAAGTGGGGATGCTGAGGTTGGCACACAAGACCCCAACTCTCTCCAGATTCCTTCTTAAATTCCCCCATGAAAAGAAGCCAGGTGCGGACCGTGGGGATTGTTTTGTCTCCTCACAGGAATGACCCAGCATATACCCCAATAAGGAAGGTTCAGAGTCCTGTAGGGGCCCAGCCGACCTTATGATCAGTGGGCCTCAAATGTTCACTCTTTGGACCACTTAATGCAGACCATCAACTTTACATAAATTTTTTAAAAATTCATCACAATTTTAAAAATAATGATATAATTCTTTAAGATTAATGATAACAAGAGTAATAATAGTTTATCTTTGAGAGGAAATTTGTCACCCCACTTCCCCTGGGTGATGGAGCCACAAAGGATTACTCAAAGCCCATCTCTTCTGAGCAGTGAGAGACCCCAAAGTGGTTAATCTCCCCTGGAACCATCAAGCAAGAGGCACCCCTTCCTTAGGAAATTAACCCCAAATTGGGGTTCTCTTCCTGCATTTATTCTCCAGACCAGGAAGTTACAGGAAGAGAACATAGGTGGGGTTATAGTTTAACAATATAGGCTGGTAACTTTCAGTGAAACAAGTCAGATGACAATCCCTTAGACAATTAAGTGATCCACCAACAAAAGCTTGATCTTAGCAAACATTCCTTCTCCCTCCAACAATTTTCAGTATCTTCACATATCAATCAGTAACCTGTCTGTCCTTGAGCCAGCAACCTTGCTGTGCCACAAATCTTTATCTTACAGCAGAGACTTTATAGCCTGAGGAAAATTTCCAGTCCTCCGCAAGGCCAATATTTGAAACTGCAAGGCTTTGGAAAACCAGGCCCTGTGAAGTACATTTGCTTTAAGAATCCTCTACAGAAATTCATTTGGTATTCAACACCAAGGGTTCCTTGCCCAGGATAGTGACAGCATGAAATGACTGTGCTTTCTCAACCTATAGACTTCAATGCTTACTCTTTATTTTCATGAAGTTAGAAAATCCTGTCAATTAAAGGACATGTGAAACCACAGCAAGTTCTGGAGGCTCTGTCAGATAGCTATGGGTATTCAGATTGAATGTGGACTCCAAAATCATGCTGAGATTTTCTCACAGATGCCTACTCTTGGGGTGCTCATGAGCCTGCCCATAACACTCAAAAACTGGGAAGCCAAACCTTTCTTCTGGGAAGTTGAGTATCTCATCGTGGGCGATAGTGATGGGGGGATTTCTAGTCCACTTGGTTGCTTTTCCCTCTGGAAGAGATTTCTTCATATTCTGTTGCGGTTTTGGAAAATGTTTTTTAAACATGCCAACACAGTTGGTCCCTGACTTATGAGATGGTTTAACTTATAAATTTTTAATTTTTTGGTGGTGCAAAAGTGATATACATTCAAAAGAAACCATTCAAATTTGGAATTTCATTTCAAAATTCTTTAAATTAACTCTACTATAAAACAGGACTGTGTTAGATCATTTTGTCAAGCTGTAGGCTAACGTTAAGTGTTCTGAGCATGTTTAAGGTGGACTAGGCTAAGCTATGATGTTCAGTAGGTTAGGCGTATTACATGCATTTTTGACTTACGATATTTTCAACTTACGATGGGTTTATCAGGACATAACCTCATCATAAGTGGAGGAGCATCTGTAACAACTTAACTACATTTCAAAATCTCCTCTGTTCTGAAATTGACAGAACAAAAAATAGTCACCTTCTGCCTTGCTTATGTACCACACATTTTCTAAGCATTGCTTCATATTCATCACTGGCTTGTTGAATTGTTAAGCAAAATATCTGCTAGTCCAAATATATCACAGTTAGTACTCCACTGCATGGTATGCCTTTGATATGGATGTAACATCCTATGGAGTCTTTTGAACGGGAATTTTGTCAACAGCTCATGCTGACTTCTCTTCAAGTTATTTTTCATTTATGTCAATGCTCATTTAAAGCTCCCGGTCATGGTATAACATATACTATGCAGAGCACACTCTGAATCAGTTTTTTGTCTTTAGTTATCTTCTCTGCTCAGCAAAAAAATTAAATTAAATTAAATTAAAATAATTATTTGGAAAGCATTATAATACCCTCATTATGGAAAAAAATACATAATTTATTTACCAAAGAGGTCACTGTGCTTGTTTGAAAATAATGAAAAAATGCTTTAATGATTTCATGCCATCATTTGGCAACTTTATTATTTTCAGAGATCTGTGTTGGATTTGCAGGTTTTTAGGGAAATAGATCATCCATAGAGTGTTTTTATCTTCCTAAAAGTGTTTAAAACAGAATATCATGTTTTTAAGTCCTAAAGGAAGAGCCTGTGTGCAAGAGTTTTTCAATTTTTTATCACAATGAAATGCATTTCATTAGTTACTGCCCCCCTGAAAGTTAAAATACTGAGTCCACAATTTTTGAATTGTTTGTCTTTTTTTTTTTTTTTTTTTTTTTGGCCGCTGGCCGGGTTGGGGATCTAAACCTTTGTTTTTGGTTTTATCAACCCCGCACTCCCCCGAGTGAGCCACAGGCCGGCCCTAAAGCTTTTTTTTTTTTTTTTTGGCCGCTGGCCGGGTTGGGGATCTAAACCTTTGTTTTTGGTTTTATCAACCCCGCACTCCCCCGAGTGAGCCACAGGCCGGCCCTAAAGCTTTTTTTTTTTTTTTTTTTTTTTTTTTTTTTTGGCAGCTGGCCAGTATGGGGATCTGAACCATTGATCTTGGTATTATCAGCACCACACTTTCCCAAGTGAGCCACTGGCCAAGCCAGCAGTCTTTGAGACTGGCTGATAATGAACGTTTGCACCACTTGTAGTTGTGTCTATCAATGTCAATTTTAGTCCAATGAAAACTTTAGATTTTAATTTAAAAGGAACATTTAATTATATATATCATTGAATTTACCATATGAGAGAAGAGCTAGAGAACATTGCCATCATCTTGTACATATCTACAAGTTCCATCTCCTCTCTCATTCTCCTGCTTCCGGGAAGGGAATGTGTTTCTCCTTCCTTTGCTCTTCGTTTAATAGGTTTATCCATATGGAAGTATGCCTAAATTTTATATTAAGTACATGTGCAAGAGTTTCTCTAGGGTATACCTAGGAGTAGAATTGTTAGGTCAGAGGATATGTTAGGATTTGTTTAACTTTACAAGATAATGCTAAATTGTGTACTAAGGTGAGTTTCAGTTTACACTCATACTAGCAATGTATGTAGGTTTCTATTGATTCATACCTTTGTCAACACTTGTTATTCTCAGTCTAAATTTTTTGCCAATCAAATGGATATAAAATATCTTGTTGCTAACTTGCATTTCTCTTATTACTAATAAAATTGAGGATACTTTCCCACGTGTTTATTGGCTGTACAAGTTAATGTTTGTTTCTTTTGCCCTTTTTTTCTGTTGAGTTGCTTGCCTTTTTCTTACTGATATGTAGGAATTTTTAATACATTCTGAATATTTACAATATGTATTGTAAATATCTTCTACCAATTTGTGGCCTGTACTTTCTATTTATTTATGGTATTTTTTAAAAAACAGAGGTCTTAATTTTAATGAAGGAAAATGTATTCATCTCATACAGTTAGGGGTCTTTGTGTCTTGTTTAAGAAACCCTCCACTAGCTCAACATCAGAGATCTGACTTAATTTTAATGAAGGAAAATGTATTCATCTCATACAGTTAGGGGTCTTTGTGTCTTATTTAAGAAACCCTCCACTAGCTCAACATCAGAGATCTGTTCTACTATATCTTCTTCTCAAACCTTTAAAGTTTTGTTTTTCACATATAAGCCCTCAATCTGACTGGATTCATTTGTGCATGGTGTCTATCCACTTTTCTCACATGGATACTCAGTTATGCCAGCATCATTTGCCGACCGGTCTCCAATGTGACTCCAGCATGTATCAAAGATCCATGTATGCCTGGGACTGTTTCTAAGATCTCTCTTCTCTTACACTGGTCGTTTTGTCTATACCCCTGTGCCAGTTCCACATAATCTTAAATACCATAGCTTTTCACAAATCTTAATATCTGGTAAGGCAAGTGCTCCTACCTAATTCTTTATCTTTTGGCATATCTTGGTTATTCTTGGCTCTTTATAATTTCATATATTTTAGAAAACACTTGGCAATTTACACACACACACATGCACACGCACACACACACATCCTGCTAAAGTTTGGATTAGAATTGCATTGTATCTATAGATCAATGTGTGGATAAATTAACATCTTTACAATATTGAGTATTCTTACCCATGAATATAATGTATCTCTCAATTAAATTAGGTCTTCTTTAAGATTTTTCAATAAAATTTTATGATTTACTGCATAGAGATCTTGTACATCTTTGATAGAATTTATTCCTATGAGGAGCCAAGGGAAGCCCCCTCTGTCCAGAAGCAGGCAAGAGAGCAGACCTGGGGGCATAGGCAGGAGCTGAGGACAGCCTCCTCTGTCCAGAAGCAGGCAAGAGAGCAAGCTGAAAACACCACTTCTGTACAAGTAGCCAATCACAGCCACTGCCACAGCTGCTGCAAAAACAGCTTGATGCCCCAGCAATAGCCACATCCACTGTGCAGGCACCCCACCAGACACTCAACTGCATTGACACAAGGAGAGTCACCAGCAGAGAGCAGAAAAAGAGGATATCTCTCTTCTCAAAGCCTACTCCAGAGTAATAGAAGAAGCAACTGCTCTATTAGATGACCAGACATCAATGTGGGATACTAGAAACATGAAAACCCAAGAAAATATGACCCCACCAAAAGAATATAGTAATTCTCAAATACTAAACCCTATAGAGCAGGGAACCCTTGAAATGAAAAGGAATTCTGAGCAACAATCTTAAGGAAACTCACTGAAATACAAGAAGACTCAGACAACAAAATGAAATGAGAAAACAAAATCCAGGATATGAAGAAGGAAATTTACAAAGAGATTAATGCCTTTAAAAAGAATGTAGTAGAACTCATGAAACTGAAAGATTCACTCAACAAAACAAAAAAACACAACTGAGAGCTCAAGCAGCATACTAGAAGAAAGAATTTCTGATCTTGAAGATAGTCTTTTGAAATAACCCAGGTGGACAAAAAAAAAAAAGAAAAAAAATTTTTAAAAAGGAAGAAAATCTAAGAGAACTATCATAAAATCTTAAGTGCACAAACATTCAAATCATGGATGTTCCCAAGGGAAGGAGAAAGGCAAAGGCAGGGAAAACCTATTCAATGAAAGAATAATGAAAAACTTCCCAGGTATCAGAAAACTTCCCAGGCATGGACCTTCAGATCCAGGAGGCTCAAAGATCCCCAAACAGATTCAACCCAAGATCCTTTCCAAAACACATTATAATCAAACTGGCAAAGCTCAAAGACAAAGAGAGAATCTTTAAAAAAGCAAGACAAAAGTATCAAGTCACCTATAAGGGATCCTCTATCAAACTAATAGCAGACTTCGCAACAGAAACTTTAAAGGCCAGAAGAAAATGGGATGATACATTCAAAATACTAAAAGAAAAAAACTGCCAGCCAAGAATAGTATACCCAGCAAGGCTATCCTTCAGAAATGAGGGGAAAATAGTATATTTCCCAAACAAACAAAAACTGCTGGACTTCACCACCGCATGACCAGCCCTACAAATAATCCTCAAGGAAGTCCTCAAGGAATCCTGCATCTGGAATCTGAAAAACAATAATCACTACCACAAATACACAAGAAAGAGCAAAACCTACTGGTAGAACAAAAATGCAAACAAGGAAGAGAGTGAAACTAAATCTTACCACCACAAAAACACATGATGACAATGTAATAATGCCCTGCTTTATTTCTGATCTTAGTAATTTTGGTGTTTTCTCCTTTTTTCTTGGTCAGTCTAGATAAAGATTTGCAAATTTGGTTGATCTTTTTAAAGAATCAACTTTTGGCTGTGTTGATTTTCTCTATTATTTTTAAATTTCCTATTTCACATATTTCTCTGGTAATCTTTGTTATTTTTTGTTATTTCCAACTTATGTTTGTTTTTGGTTTAGTTTGCTCTTGTATCTTTGTTTCCTAGTTTATTACTTTCTGCCCTTATTTTTATTATCTGTTTTCTGCTACCTTTTTTGAGTTTATGTTGTGTTATTTTTCTAAAATTTTAAGCTGGCATTTAGTTCATTAATTCTAGCCTTTCTGTTGTTTGTGTGTGTGTGTGCCTCATTTTTAAAAATTTATTTATTTTTTATTTTTTATTTTTTCCTTTTTGTCTTTTTTACTGACCGGTAATGGGATCGCAACCCTCGGTGTCACGCCCATACCGGGGACTGGCAAGGGGATTGCAACCCTCGGTGTTGCGCCCGCACCGTGCTCAGCCAGTGAGCAGGAACCGGTCTCCACATGGGATCCGAACCCTCTGCGGGAGTGCCACCGCGCTCCCAAGCGGTGCACTCTCCAGTGCGCCACCGGGCCGGCCCTAAAAATTTATTTTGATTGACACATTGTTATTGTATGTATTTATGGGGTACAATCTGATATTTTGATACATATACATTGTCTAATAATGGAGTCAGGGTAGTTAGTGTATTCATTACCTTATGCATTTATCACTTCTTTGTGGTGAGAATAGTCAAAAGCCTCTCCTCTAGATCTTATGTAATATACAGAACTTAATTGTTAACCATAGTCACTTTAATGTGCAATAGAACACCAGAACATATTCCTCCTACCTAATTGTAATATTGTACCCAATTGCCAACCTCTACCTGTTTTCCCTTTCCCTTTCTCTTCCCCAGTCCCAGGTAACCACTGTTCTACTCTCTGCCTCTATAGTATCAACTTTATTTTATTTTATTTTTTAGATTCCATATATGAGTGAGATCGTGTGGTATTTGTCTTTCTTTTTGTGTCAGTTAGCCCTCCTTTCTAATATAAGTATTTAAGGCTATGTATTTCCCCTTAAGTACCACTTCCCTGCATCTCTTAAGTTTTGATGTGTTATGCTTTCCTTATCATTCAGTTCTAAATATTTTTACATTTCCTTATGATTCTTGTTTGACTTTTGAACTACTTACAAGTGTGTTCTTAAATTTCCAAATATATGACTAGTTTTACTTACCATTTTGATATAGACTTCTAACCCAATTGGCTGGATAATACAATCTGTGTAATACAATTCAAAATCTCTGGGATTTGCTTTGTGGCCTAATATGTGATAGGAATTGTTGCACCTGTACCGTGTTTGCTTAAGGAAAATGTGTACTACCTATATCTATCAATTAGCCTCAATCTTGTTGATTGTGCTATTCAAATTTTCTGAATCATTACTGACTTTTTGGTCCAATTGATCTATCAGTAATTCAGAAATGTGCCTACTGTTATGATAGTAAATTTTCCCATTTCTTCCTATAGCTATAGAAATTTTTGCTTTGTATGTTTTGAGGCTATTTTATCAGATATAAAAATTTAGAATTGTTAACACTTCCTGGTGAATTAAACTAAAATTGACTCTCATTATTCACTGCAGCCATGTTTCTTAAAGTCATGGCAAATACTGAATTAGTGAGTACTCAACCATTGCTCTTAGGGAAAACATAATGCTGGGTTTTTACAAGCCTCTGATCACATTTCATCAATAGATCAATAACCTTTTTTATGAGGTGATATGTTTAAAGACACCTTATTTAATATATATTGTTGATTCATTAACATTGAATGAATGCCAATCACACTGTAACTCATGCCTGAATGAAGTTTATCTAATACATATATTTTCTCCATAAGGTACATCACAGCTTTTTCGCACATAGGAATAGTAGGCAGTACTTTATAGCACTATGCTTGAGGTCCATTTTAAATAATGAAATCACCAACAAAAGGAACAAAAATGCAAAAATCATGGCACTAAATAGACCATGAAAAGGAAACTTGTTTACAGTATGAGAGATGAAACAACAAAAGCTTCACCTTTTTCGACCCCAGCTGGAAACATGCACATCAAGTGACTCAAATATTTTGCCACTCTGTGCTTGTCTGAAAATGACTGAGAAGCACTGAGAGTATTGATTTGAGGGTGACAAATAAATTTTAGCAAGTAGGCAAATTCACAAATACAGAATCCATGAATTATGTGGATCAGCTATATTTATGATCCTCTGTATCTCTAATATTACCCTTTGTCTTAAAGTTTACTTTATCTGATTTGAATATAACTATTGAAAGGAAAAGCCCCAGCCTGAGCTTGAAAATAAAACACACCAGGAGACAGGGACTCAACCAAAGTGTATTAGGCAAGCAAAATGAACAAGCGTGCTGCCCTCTTGAGAGTGGGCGCAGCAGCCGCGAGAGTCGGTTTGGGCCTTTTATATCCAGTCAGGACTGTTCCTATTGGCTAAGAAGGAAGGGGAGGGAAGTGAGGGAGTTTAAGCTGAGTTGGGGTTTTTCTATAGGTGGAGAAATTCGCATACGGGAAGGGGATGTGGTGGTGAGAAAGAGGGAGGGGTTTTTATGTGATTCTTGGAAAATGTGCTATTCTAGGGACCTGAAACTCTCTGCAGCCATTTTGGGTGTTCTTTCCATCCACCTGCTGCTGTCTTAGACATTGGCTAAAACATAATTGCCTAACAAATATGCCTGATTTTTATTTGTTTATATTTTGGAAGGATAGATTTTTCAGATACAGAATTCTTGGCTGAAAGTTTTTTTCTTTCAGCACTTTGAATATTTCATCCCACTGCCTCTGGCCTCCATGATATCCAATGAGAAATCAGATGTTAATCTTATTGAGGTTCCCTTGTATGTGATGAGTCACTTCACTCTTGCTGCTTTTAAGATTTTTTCTTTGTCTTTGTCTTTTAACATTTTGATTATAAATTTTCACAGTGTGGATTTCTTTATGCTTATATCGTAAATGGAGTTTGTTGAGCTTATTTGAAGTGTAAATTAATGTTTTCATCAAATTTGGAAGGTTTTTCACCATTATTTCTTCCCCTTTCTCTCTCTCCTCTTCTTCTGGGTCTCCCATTATGTTGGTACAGTTGATGGTGTCCCACAGGTTTCTCAGACTCTGTTATTTTTCTTCATTCTTTTTCCTTTCTGTTCCTCAGATTGGATAATCTCAATTGACCTGTCCTTCAGTTCACTAATTCTTTTTTCTGCCTGCTCAAATCTGCTACTAAAATCCTCTAGTGAATTTTTTTATTTCAGTTATTGTACTTTTCTGCTCCAAAATTTCTATTTGGTTTCTTTTTAAAATTTCTGTTTCTTTATTGATATTCTCTATTTATTGATACATTGTTCTCATTTCTTTGTGTTCTGTGTGCATGGTTTCCTTTAGCTATTTGAGCATATTTATTTATTTTTCATTTTTATTGAATCATAATTGATTACACATATTTTAGGGGTTCAACATTGACATATGTTGATCAAACCAATATTACTAGTATGTATATTGTTACAAATTGCACTTATTCTTTGTGCCCCTTGTCCAATCTCTCCCCATCCCTCTGTTGCCCCTCCCTCCCCCCTCTAATGACCCTAGATTTCTTCTCTCCTTCTGAAAGAGTAATGGTCACTCTGTTGATTGGTTTCATAGATGATCTGGTCCAATGCTGAGAGGTGTGTTCACGTCCTCCAATATTATTGTAGAGCAGATGCTTCTTCTGTCACTGTGGAATGAGCTTTGTAGAGAGAGACCTCCTCTTCTTTTCTTTGGTCTCTGCTGGTGACTCTCCTTGTGTCAATGCACTCCGGTGGCTGGCAGGCCATCTGCATAGTAGTTGTAGCATCTAGCTGCTTTCATGGCAGCCATGGTTGTGGTGGCTGTGGTGGGCCACCCACATGGAGGTTATGTTTTTGGCATGCTCCTTACTTGGTTGGTGGTGGTGCTGGTGGTGTGCCTGGTTGTGGGAGGGGGGTCTGGTCCCCAGATGCATACCTCAGGACCCTAGGCGGGCCCCATGGAGCTGCTGGTGTGCCCGGTTGTGGGTCTTTGAGCATATTTAAAATAGCTAGCAATTTCAATACAAACAAGTTCAAGTTCCTCAGGGTTGGTTTCTATTAGTTGCTCTTTTTTTTCCCCTGTATATGAGCCATCATTTCTTGTTTCTTTACATGCCTCATAATTTTTGTCAAAAACTGCACATTTTTAATGTTGTCATTGGGCTTCTTTAAAAATCAGATTTTTCCCTCTCTCTCTCTCTACAGGGTTTATTGTTGATGCTCATTGTATTGTTGTTTTGTGACTTTTCTGGACTAATTTTGTAAAATCTATATTCTTTCCTATGTGTGGTCACCAAAGTCTCTGTTCCATTAGATTAGTGGTCTGATAGTGATTGGAAAAAGATTTCCTTAAGGCTAAGGTACCAAAAAAATCTGTTCTTTGCAGATGTCCTCTATGTGTGTGTTGGAGCACACCTTTAGCACTCAGCCAGACAGTTTACAACTCTGTCTTAGCCTTCACTTTCTGCTGTGCAGGGCCTGAAGGTCAGCCAGAGGTGAGAGTTTAGGACCTTCTCAAGTCTTCCTGAGCATATGCACAAACCTAACATTTGCAAGACATTCTGGATTCCCAGAAATATGTCAGAGCTTTTCACAGCCCTAATTCCCCAAAACATCTCATTCCCCAGCCTTTTCTTTCAAGCTTTTGGTTAGTCTATTTTTTGCCCCAGCTTTTATCCATTGCCTCAGACAACTGTGACAAATACATTTAACTGTGATAAACACCCCCTGGGTAGCCACTTCATCACAGGAAGAGTTCTGAGTGAGGTGAAATAAAGGCAAGTCCTTTGAGAAGTCCTTCCAAAAATGACCAGACAGGTCAAAGCAAACAACCACAATTCTGTGAGGTCCATTCTGTTCTATCAGTACTGGTACCTGTACTGGGATGTAGGCTGGTTTCTTCAGGGTCACCACATAGTTGGGAGTGGGGTCAGTTAAAATGCCACAAAGTTCGCTGTTCTTACTGAGAGTCAGCTGGTTTTTCTTTGTTAAGCATTTCCTAGGTTGCATTCAGGCTTTTAGTTAGTTTCCAGGGTTCTGGAAAATGTTGATTCCAACTATTTTTGCCAGTTTTTCATTGTTTTATGCAGGAACAGAGTTTTGTAGTCTTTATTCTGTCATTTTTGCTGACATCACTCTACACTATTGCTTGATTGATTGATGTGAAATACACATAACATAAAACTTACTGTTTTAACAATTTTTAAGTGTACAGTTCAGTGGTATTAAGTATATTCATATTGTTGCGTGGCCTTCACCAACATCTATCTGCAGAACTGCATCTTTCATCATCCCAAACTGAAACTCTGTACCCATTAAACAATAACTGCCCATTCCTCTTTCTCCATAGCCCCAGGAAATCACCATTCTATTTTTTGTCTCCATTAATTTGACTATCCATATTCCTTATATAAGTGGAATTTATAATATTTGTCCTGTTGTATCTGGCTTTATTCACTTAGCATAACATCTTCGATGCTCATCCATGTTGTGTCAGAATTTCCTTCCATTTTAACACTGAATAATATGCCACAGTATGTCTAAACCATATTTTGTTTATCCATTCATCCATTGATGGACATTTGAATTGTTTCCACCTTTTAGTTATTGTGAATAATGCAGCTATGAACATTAGTGTACAAATATCTAAGTCCCTGATTTCAATTATTTTGGGTACGTACCCAGTACTGCACAATTTATTTCTAAATGCTTCAAAGAAGGATTAAGTTGGAATCTCTTATTACTGTGTCAGTGTTGGCAAAACCTCAGATACCTTCGTTTACTCTCTTTAAATGTTCCTTCAGTACATCTCCCTTCTCTTTGCTACCTGAACTTTCCTTTTCCATTCTCTAACTATACTGCTCTCCACGTTTGCCCCACTTTACCATCCCCAGATGGAAAAGCTTTGTTCAAGCTGTTCCCTGCAATCTCTACACAGCCAAATGCAAGTCCGTGTCCAATGCCACCTTCTTCATGAAACCTTCTCCCGACTCCAGCAGTTGGAAATAATTGTCCCCTCTGAGCTCTCATTGCACTATGTTTGTATTTTGAGTCTGCCTTCCCGTGAATTACAGCAGTTTGTGAAGTTTGTGCTTCCAAACAGACCCCTGGAAAGCAGCCGTGGTGTTTTATACTGGCTTCACACAGGGCTTCACCACACACACGTCAGGTCTCCTGTTCCAGAAAGTCTGGTTTTATGTTATGTTGTTTTTGCCCTTTTCTCCACTTCTAATAAGCAGAAGTTAAAGTTAACAGTTTCTGTCCCCAAACAAACTAATCGTCATAGTTGTAGTGCCTTAAAGGCCGCCCCATGGCCTTTGTTGCTTGCTTCCTGTTTGTTTATCTTTGTTTCTGCTCCTGCTACCAGCTGACAAATTTTCCATCATCCAGTTCAGATCCCTAAGAGAAGTTCTCTTTGAGCCAGCCAATTACTTTTATTCCTGTTTGTTCCAGGCCACCTCTGTTTAAGTAACCACCAAGGCAAAGAAGACTGTCAGCAGGGGCTACAGGCTGGACAGGTTCCTGGAGTGTGGCGGTCACCTTTAGTGTCTGTCCACTGATAAATGTCATCAGCTGTAAAGATACAGGCTGTGCAGAGATCAGGAGGGCAGAACTTAGAAAAACACCAAATCCCTACAGAATGCAGTATATTTTCCCACTCAAATCCATAACTGCAGGACGTAAGAACATCATTTTACACACATTTGAAATCAAATGCTTTTGAAATTTTCATCCATTTATTTTTTTCATTAATTCTCGTCTTTTATAGATTCTGGTCATAGTTCTTACTACGGTTTATTTTTTAATGAAATCTTAAGTTGTATTCTTTTTTTTTTTTTTAAAGATGACTGGTAAGGGGATCTTAACCCTTGGCTTGCTGTTGTCAGCACCACACTCAGCCAGTGAGCAAACCGGCCATCCCTATATAGGATCCGAACCAGTGGCCTTGGTGTTATCAGCACCGCACTCTCCCAAGTGAGCCACAGGCCGGCCCTTAAGTTGTATTCTTCTGATACCAACACACTTTATTTACACATTAAATAGAAAGAAATATTCTTCAGTTCCATAAAGAAATAAGCCCTCCTATTTTCATGAAATAGTCTTTTTCATTGACCTTCCATTTCTTAATTTTTGATAGAGACTTAGATATAAAAGCTATTTTTTGTTTCTCTTAGCCCTACTATGAGAACACAACAAAACAGGAATGATGATAAAACACCACTGATACTTGTCTGTGTTGGACTGAAGGTCCTAGGCAAAGCAACGAGGCAAAAGAAAGAAATAAAAGGCACCAAAATCAGAAAGGAGGAAGTAAAATGTCTCTGTTTGCAGATGACATAATCTTGTGTATAGAAAACCCTGAAGACTCCACCAAAAAACTGTTAGAACTAATAAATTCAGTAAAGTAGCAGGAAATAAAATCGACATACAAAAATCAGTAGCATTTCTACATACTAAGGACAAAACAAACAAACTATCTGAAAAAGAAGTAAAGAAAATAATCCCATGTATAATAGCATAAAAAATACAAATAAATTTAACCAAAGAAGTAAAATATCTATACTCCGAAAACCATACAACATTGACAAAAGAAATTGAAGAAGACACGAATAAATGGAAAGATATCCCATGTTTATGGATTAGAAAAATCAATATTGTTAAAATGTCCATACTATCCAAAGCAATCTACAGATTCAGTGCAATCTCTATGAAAATTCCAATGATGTTTCACATAAATAGAAAAAGCAATCCTAAAATTTGTATGGAACCACAAAAGAACTCGAGCAGCCAAAGCAATCTCGAGCAAAAAGAGCAAAGATGGAGGTACCACACTATCTGACTTCAAATTATACTGCAAAGCTACAGTAATCAAAAGCAGCATGGTACTGGCATGAAAATAGATGTATAGACCAATAGCACAGAATAGACAGCCCAGAAATCTACACGTTTTTTTTTCCTCTTTTTTTACTGACCAGTAACGGGATCGCAACCCTCGGTGTCGCGCCCGTACCGGGGACCAGCAACGGGCTCACAACCCTCGGTGTTGCCCCCGCACCACGCTCAACCAGTGAGTGGGAACCGGTCTCCACATGGGATCCGAACCCTTGGCGGGAGCACCGCCGCACTCCCCAAGCAGTGCACTCTCCAGTGCGCCACCGGGCCGGCCCGAAATCTACACATTTATGGTCAATTGAACTTCAACAAAGATGCCAATAACACACAATGGGGAAAGAACAGTCTCTTCAATAAATGGTGCTGGGACTAGTTATCCACATGCAGAAGAATAAAATTGGACCCTTATCTCACAACACATACAAAAATCAACTAAAACTGATTGAAAGCTTAAACATAAGACCTGAAACTGTAAAACTACTAGACAAAAACAGGGAGAAAAGTTTTTGACACTGTTCTGGGCAATGATTTTTTGGATATAATCACAAAGTCACAGGTAACAAAAGCAAAAATAGACAAATGTGATTGCATCAAACCAAACAGCTTCTGCCCAGCAAAAGAAACAATCAACAGGATAAGGAGACAACCAATGGAATGGAATATTGCACACCATATATCTGATAAGGGTCAATATCCAAAATATATAAGAAACTCCAACAACTCAATAGCAAGAAACCAAATAACCCAATTTAATAAGGGAAAAGAACATGAATAGACATTTTTCAAAAGACATATAATTGGCCAATAGGTATATGGAAAAAATGTTCAGTATCACTAATCATCGGGGAAATGCAAATTAATATCACAATGAAATATTACCTCACACCTGTTAGAATGGCTGTTATCAAAAAGACAAAAAAATAACAAGCGTTAGTGAGGATGTAGAAAAAAAGGAAACTCTTGCACACTGTTGGTGGGAATGTAAAATAATACAGCCATTATGGAAAATAGTAGGGAGGTTTCTCAAAAAGTTCAAAACAGGACTACCATTTGATCCAACAATCCCATTTCTGTGTATATATCCGAAGAAAATGAAATCAGCATGTCAAAGAGATGTCTGAGCTCCCCTGTTCATTGCAGCATTATTCACAATGTCCAAAGTATGGAAGCAACTTAAGTGTCCATCAACAGATGAACAGATAAAGAAAATGTGGTATATTTACACAATGGAATACTAATCAGCCTTAAAAAAGAAGAAAATCCTGTCATTTGCAACAACATAGATGAACCTGTAGGAGGTAATGCTAAGCAAAATCAGCCAGACACAGAAAGACAAATACTACATGATCTCACTTATATGTGGAATCTTAAAAAATTGAACTCATAGAAGCAGAGAATAGAATGGTGGCTACTACGGTATGGGGGTCAGCGGCTAGGGAAATGGTGCTCAAAGTTTCAGTCGGGCAGGATGAATAAGTTCTAGAGATCGATTGTAAGTGTGCTGGCTATAGTTTATAACAACATATTGTATACTTGAAAATTGCTAAGAGAGTAGATCGTAGACATTCTTATGACACACACCAAAACAATGAGTATGTGAGGTCATGGATATGGTAATTAGCTTGATTGTGGAAATCATATCACAACGTATACATATATCAAAACATCATGTTGTGCACCGTAAACATATAGAATTTTTATTTGTTAATAAATCTGGGGGTAGGGGGAATAAAGGTAAAACAAAGAGCAAAAATAAAAGATTAATAAATTCCTCTAAAATTCTGAAAAAAAGGAAGAAAGAAATTAACATCACAGGTGAAGGTGAAGTCCCTGATAGGGCCCAGCCAGGCAGTCTTTCCCCACCCCCACCCCCAAGGTCATCACTACCACAACTCTGGTGGGTTTTTTTACACTTTTACTACAAATTGCATGTACCCATAAACAATATGAAGCATTTTGTGTGTGTTTTAAATCATCTCACACCATAGGTGTCATTCTGCTGCACGTTCTTTTACTCAAAATTATTTTAAGATCTAGTCCATTTTAATTGCTGGCGAGTATTCTATTCTATGAATACACTTCAATTTATTTATTCATTCCCCTGACGATGGACATTTGAATTATTAACAATTTTTAAAATACTAACAATCTTGTAGTAAACGTTTCTGTACAAGTCTTCATATGCCGGCGTAAAGGATTTTCTTTGTGTTCCATAGAACTAACCCATTACACCAAAGAACTGTCAGTGCTAGACCGTGCTGAGTGAATGATATAAATAGTTTTCCTGGAAGGAATTTTTCCTTGACATAAAATAAATAAACTTGCCATTAATTTCTCTATGTCAATGACCAATTTCCCCTGGAGGAAATGGAAAATGTGTCTAAACATGTTCTGTTTGAGATCTTGGGTCCCCCTACAGCAAGAATCAGATCTAACAATAAACCTCCCTTCTCCTGCTCTCTGGGGCTGTCCGTTGTCCAGTTCTGCCTGGGAGACTTGGATTTCCCATGAGCGTAAGGTACATGTCACCCAGCCATAAACTGGTGCTTTACAAAGGACAGAAACTGTCCCTTTTCCAAGGTTCCCCTTGCAAATTAAGTTGGTAGCTACAAAGACTGCTTTTTCTACCGAAGATGGCCAGGCTCAAAGCTACCGATCCCTGTAAAAACAAAATCTGTATAGAGAGGACTCTTCAGCCAAAACATAGAATGGGGTGCAAGTCAACACCTGGACCTCCAAAAGGAAACCTATTGTTGAAGAGAAAAGTAAGCTACAAAACAGGATATAGACTGTGAGCTCACTTCTGGTTTGTTAAAAAGTACATTATAAAAAGATACATAGAAAATGTCTGACAGGCTACACCCACACCTCCGTAGGGTGGGTTAAAGAATGTAGGGGTGGTGGGGAGGAGATAGGGATCTTTTACTTTTGACTTCATTCAATGTTGTGCTTTTTCTTTAATAAGCATGTGTTATTTTTATATAGTAAGGAACTTTTAGAGAATGCAGAATGTAGTCTTTCTAGCCTTTCTGTGGAGCTCAAAGGAGCACAGTTAATTTTGAGAACATTCTATTATAAATAATTAGTAACAAATATTATTGTTTCAATATATATATATATATATATATATATATATATATTTAACATTAATCAACCAATAAGCATTTATTGAATAAGAGTTAGAATGAGAAGATTTGGGGGGGGGGGGGGACAAAGTATGATGTGTCTAAACCGACCAACCAACTGTCTAAGGAAGGGCTCCCCTTGTCCCTCACTGCAGAATAAAGCAATGGAAGAGGCTGGGGACCCATCTGTCAGACTGGCTGTTAAGATATTCTGCCTCATTGCAGAAATAGACATCCTGGATTACCCATGTCACCATACCAAGACAGATGGGAAGGACAGAAAATTCCAGGCAGCAAATATAGTAGTCCCCTTCCTTAACCATGATCTCACTTTCCATGGTTTCAGTTACCCACAGTCAAGCACAATCTGAAAATATTAAATGGAAAATTCCAGAAATAAACAATCATAAGTTTTAAATTGTGTGCCATTCTGAGTAGCACGATGAAATCTTATGCCATCCTGCTTTGTCCCTTCTTCATCACAGAAGAGTGAGTACAGTACAATAAGATATTCTGAGAGAGAGAGACCACACTCACATAACTTTTATTACAGTACATTGTTATAATTACTCCGTTTTTATTATTAGTTATTGTTGTTAATCTCTTACTGTGCCCTAATTTATAAGTCAAATTTTATCATAGGTATATATGTGTAGGATAAAACATAATGTGTGTGTGTCCGTGTGTGTGTGTCTGTGTGTGTGGTTCAGGACTATCAAGCTTCCACTGGGGTTTTGGAGCATATTCCCCATTGTTAGGAAAATAGAATAGTTTGGTCAGGACCCCTCACCTCAGGTCCGGTTGCAGGTGGTGCAGCACATTCCTTGTAAACAAGTTGTGTGTGGGTGGAGTTAGTGCACATGTGCACCCATGTATTTTTTTAGTTTGTTACTATTGTGTGTTCTTCAGTTTGTGAAGCAGTGCTGGCCAGCAGAGCTCACATCTAAAAATAGAGCATGTTTACTTTGCTGGCAACTGCTCAGTTTTTCTTTGGACTTTGCCGGCAGCAGTTGAGTATGAGTTTTTCTTTGTACTGCCTAGCTCTTAGACATGTGTGTGCTGAATTAAGACTATTCCTACTTCAACTATGGCTCCAAGGACCTTTTTCCTGTTGCCTAGCTCGTAGACCTGCATGTGAAGGGTTTGTGAACCGGCTCACCAGGTCTGTGAGCTCCAGACCCTAACCCTAGCTCTACACCCATGGATAAGAGGAAACTACTGTACCTCAACTGACAGTTGTAGGAGATGGGGGATAAAAGCAATAAGAGTGTCCTAGTTCTCAGCTTCCTTCCCAATGCAGGTGTCTTCCCCACCCGCCTTCTCTGCCCCAACCCACCCCCACGACATCCTGTGGGTTCTGCCCCCTCACTGGTCTCCCTGTCTCCTGCAAGCCACCCTTCTCCTCCTGCCGGTCATCTTACTCTGGGCAGCTTTATCTAGGTTGAAGCCCCCGGCATCTCAGCCTGGTCACAAACTCCTCTGCCATCCAGCTTCTGCCACACTGTCTAGTGTCATCCCAATCTCTCTCCACCTCAGTCACTCACCTTACCAAATCTCACCCTGTCAGCAGTGCTCCAGACATGGTCTCATGTACCTGCCTCCTGGAACATCCTCAATCCCTGTCCCTGTCTCTGGTGATTTCTGTGTTTATTTTCTTAAAAAATCTGGTCCTTAAAACTCAAATTCTACCTTCTCCACTTAAAAAAACAGCTACCATTAATAATACGTAAAAACATATTATTATATTATTAGCTCACTTAAGTTTTACAACAGACCTGAGCAGTAAGTGCTATTATTGTTGTCATTTTACAGATGAGGAAACTGAGGCTCAGAAACCTAGGCTTTGAACCCAGGTCTTTGTCACTTCAAGTCCTGGACTCTGAACCCTGAACTACATCAGACACAAAAATAAAGACATTCCATGCTCTTGGATTGGAAGAATTAACATTATGAAAATGTCCATACTGCCCCAAATGATCTATAGATTCAATGCAATCCCCATCAAAATACCAATGACATTCTTCACAGAAATAGGAAAAACGATGCTAACATTTATATGGAACAACAAAAAACCCAAACAGCTAAAGTAATCCTGAGCAAAAAATATAAAGCCCCAGGCATGACACTACCTGACTTCAAATTATACTGCAAAGCTATAGTAACCAAAACCGGCATGAAAACAGACACACGGACCAATGGAACAGAATAGAGAACCCAGAAATCAACCCACATACTTACAGCCAACTGATCTTTGACAAAGGCACCGAGAACATACACTGGGTAAAAGACTGCCTTTTCGATAAATGGTGCTGGGAAAAGTGGACATCTATATGCAGAAGAATGAAACTAAACTTGTACCTCTCACCATATACCAAAATCAACTCAAAATGGATTAAAGACTTAAATAAAAGACCAGACACTATAAAACTCCTAAAGAAAAACATAGGGGAAATATTTCAGGAAGTAGGACTGAGCAAAGACTTTATGAATATGACTCCAAGGCACAGGCAACAGAAAAATAAACAAATGGGACTATATCAAACTAAAAAGCTTCTGTACAGCAAAAGAAACAATTACAGTGCAACAAGACAACCTATAGAATGGCAGAAAATATTTGCAAACTATGCATCTGACAAAGGATTAATATCCAGAATATATGGGGAACTCAAACGACTTAACAGTAAAAAAAAACAAAAAACCCAATTTAAAAATGGGCAAAGGAGCTGAATAGGCATTTCTGAAAGAAACATACACGGATGGCCAACAGACACATGAAAAAATGTTCAACATCACTAAGCATCAGGGAAGTTCAAATCAAAACCACACTGAGATATCATCTCACTCTGGTTAGACTGGCCATTATCAAAAAGAGAATAACAAATGCTGTTGAGGATGCAGAAAAAGGAGAAACCTTCCACAGTGTTGATGGGACTGTAAATTGGTGTGGCCATTATGGAAAATGGTATGGAGGTTTCTCAAAAAACTACAGATAGAACTGCTATATGATTCAGCAATTCCACTGCTGGGTGTATACCCAAAGGAATGACAATCATCATGTCAAAGGGATACCTGCACCCCCATGTTTATCACAGCTCTGTATACAATAGCCAAGAGTTGGAACCAACCTAAATGTCCATCATCGGATGACTAGATAAAGAAAATGTGGTATATTTACACAATGGAATATTACTCTGCCATAAAAAAGAATGAAATACTGCCATTCACAGGAACATGGATGAACTTAGAGAAAATTATGTTAAGTGAAATAAGCCAGTCACAGAAAAGCCACATGTCCTCAGTCATAAGTGGGAGCTAAAACAAAACAAAACAAATTTTTAAAAAGAAAGAAAGATACAACAATCATAATGATTCTTTGAACTTCCACAACGAGAGAAGAAAACTGAGGTTACCAGAGGTGGGAACAGGATGGGGAGGGGGTAATAGAGGAATTGGTTAAGAGCCACAAAAAAATATTTACATTGTATAATATCGAATATAATAATTATCCTGACTTGAGCATCACATATTGTGCACAGATATTGATATTCAACTCTGTACCCCACAGATATGTATAATCAACTATGTTTCAATACAAAGAAAAAGAAAAAGAATTGCTTGTGGACCTGTCCATCCTCTGCACTGAAACAGGAGATTCCTGTGTGTTTTGTTTGCCTTTTTGTTCCCAACACCTGGCTACCAGGCCTGGCACAAATGCACAAAGAAGGGACAAAGGGAGGAAGGGAGAGCAGAGGAGGAAAGTATTTTGGGGGTTTAGTTATGGAAGATTTACTTGAGCATTGGCATCACTCAACCAACAAATGTTTATTGAGCAACTGCTATGTGCCAGACACGGTTCTAGATATATGAACCAAATAAAGTCCTTGCCCAAGGTAGATCCCTCTCTAATAGTGAAGACAATTTAGAAACACATGCAAACACACACACACACAGACACATACACAGATACACTGTAATGTCCATGATAAGTGCTAGAAGAAAAGGCCAGGTGAGGGACAGGTTGTGTATGTGCTGTTTTGGATAAAGTGGTCAGGGTAAGAGGTTGCTATGTGGAGAAGTGACTGGTGGGGCTACAGTGGTGGCAGTGAGAATCTCAGTTAGGAAGCTTCTGCAATCCAAAGGAGTTGGTGGAGGCTCAGACCAGGGAGGGAAAAGTGGGTTCTAGTGAGAAGTGGTCAGATTTGAGATACATTTTAAAAGTAAAACAGAACAGAGACCCAAAGATTAACTCAGCCTGGTTCTTCACCACCATATGCTCACAGTAAAAACAAAACCAAAAACAAAGCCAATTTCACTTAATAATGTCTTTGATGAAACCAATAAAATTATTAATTTTATTAAATTTTGGCCTTTGAGTACACAGTTTTTAAATATTCTGCATGAACTAGGAAGTGTGTATAAAGCACTTCTGCAAACCAAGGGACAATGGTTATTTCGAAGAAAAGTACTTTGTGATTGAGTTGCCAGCCAAACTAGCCCCCTTTATTACAGAACATCATTTTTACTTGAAAGAATAACTGCAGACAAATTGTAGTTATTCAAGAGACATTTTCTTGAAAATAAATGAAGTGAACCTGTCACTTCAAAGAAAACAACTATTTGTTGACAATGACAAACGTTGAGCTTTCAAGTGAAAATTAGCATTTGGAAAACTTGTATCCACTACTGTGAGCTTGGTGGCTTTGCAATACTTACATACTTTTCTGGTGAGATTGGTAATGACATTTGAAAATGTGATTTTTTTCAATTTTGTATAAGAAAAACATTGGGAAAATCTGCATAACTCAATGAACCAATATCTTCCAAATGACCAAAACACAATGTTATAAAAGCATGCATGAACCAAGATCCATTTAAAGAGCAAGGCAAACCAATGGATTTTAATATAAGAGTACAAAAAATTAATTGATATGACTTTAAATTTCACACTGCAGCTAACCTATAAGATAAACTATCAATTGTCAGGTGTTGGTATAGTATCAAAGAATAATAATTACAATTATCTAAAAAAATCCATTAAAATATTCTACCTTTTCCAACTACACTATCTGTGTGAGGCCAAACTTTCTTCATATACACATTAGTCTGGTGGGGCTGTCAAAACAAATTACCACAAATTGGGTGACTGAACAGCAGAAATACTTTCCCACAATTCTAGAGGCAGGAAGTCCAAGGTATCTGCAGGGCTGGTTTCTTCTGAGGCTTCTGTCATTGGCTCGTGATAGAGGTTTTCTTCAGGTGTCTCTACGTGGTCTTCTCTCGTTGCCTGTGTCCAAATATTCTCTTCTTATGAGGAGACGAGACATGGTGGATTAACACCCACCCTAATGACTGCATTCAAACTTATTATGTCTTTAAAGACCCTACATCCAAATGCAGGCACTTTCTGAGGTACTGGGGCTAGGACTTCAACATAAGAATTTGTGGGATGGGGAGTGGACACAATCAGCCCACAACAATTTACTTCAACTAAATAACATATTGCAAGAGATTGAATATACTAGCAGATATGGAAATTCAGCTGTCTTCTATTAAACCACATATTTAAAAGATTTGCAAAACTGTAAAATAAAGCCACTCTTCCCCAATTTTTTTTTGTTCTGGAAAATATGGTTACTTTTTTACAAAAAAAATATGTTGTATTAACATGTAATTGGTTTATTATCTTTAAAAGAATTAATAACAGTTTTTAAACTTTCTTGCTTTTAATTCCTAATAGGTAATTTATCTTTAGTAAATGTAATCTACATAGACAAAAGCTCTTTGGAGTTCCCAATAATTTTTATAAAGGGGTCCTGAGACCAGAAAGTTTGAGAACCACTGGTTTACAATGAAAATAATTTGAGTTTAGATCCTTTATCGATATATCCAAGTAGGAGACTGACCTCAGGGCATTTGCACGTGCTCTCTTTGGCTACCTCATTCATCGTGTCCAGTATGGATGAAAAAGGGGTGTCTGAGGAGGCCTTATCTATCACCTCCCCTTCCCTTACACGAGCAATTGTTTTTTTCAAAAATATGCAGCTGCAGCACCCTCTCCCTTCTAACCTGATTACTGTCCCAATCCATCACCTGTACAGAGAATCTGCAGTGCCATTGTTCAAGTCTTAATTTAAATGCCACTTCCTTGAGGAGACTTTGCCTGAAACCCCCTCCCGTACTCCACCCCATAGATCAGAAATAGGCTCTTATGCACCCTGGGTTCTTCCCTCACACCAAACACCAGGGGGTTTGTAGAGTTATTTCTGAGAGTATTAGTTTCACGTCAGCCTCCCCCATTTCAAAGTAGATCCAGGAAGGTTGTTTCCTTGTCATTCTTACTCACTGCTGTATCCTGGGTTTCCAGGACATTTGTTCAAAGAATGAATGAATGAAGATGTGCGTTCACTGCTGTGGACCAGCTGCAGCTATGGGGTGGGGGTGAGGGCTGTGCAGCCGTGCATGTGGGCATGCAGCTTGGAGCATGGCTGGTACGTTGCATGGTTTGTGAGGATACTTCTCATCTTAAACCACAGCAAATTTCACTGTAGAACCTATTTCCCAGAGCATTTCGAAAACAAGATATTGCTGTGTTAAAGAAAAAGCGGGCTGTGTCTAGGATTATTACAATCCCCACTCCATATTCCCCCTTGTTTTGCCCCTGTCAGGTGAGCCCATCAAGGAGAGAGAGAGTGGAGGGACAGAGAGAAGAAACTAGGCCACCTTCTTTGTGGGACCTCCTTGCACTCCCTCCTCTCTAGGGAAAAGGCAGGATAAGGATTTTTGTGCTGTGTGGATTTGGAAAACGTTCAATTTAGAAAGGACCGGTATGCATTCCGTGGCAAACCCAGAAGATAAGTTTTAATGGTGAGGAAGGAAGAAAATGATTGCCAGAATACGAATTCATAAGGCATAGTCTCTGGGGTCCTATTTTGGCAGGAAAGCCAGTTCAGCTTACTTTCTCTAAAGGTCAGTTTTAACCAGCTTATGAGGCAAATGGCAACGGTAACATCATCCTAGTCCTCCGTATCTATGGCAACTGAATTTCTGAGCTGTGATTAAACATAAAACTAGAACTACTGATTAGTCCCAGCACCAGCTGCAAATAGATGAGAACAAAGTAGGTGAATTATACACATCCTTTAAAATATTCTGGACGTTTACTGGGAAAACAAGCAATAGAACCTGCTGTTAAACCCGCCTGCTAATGAGGCCAGGTCACTGGGCGCCCCCTCTGGGGCCTTGTGTAAGAGGAGGATTGATCCAAAATTAATATTGTGTTATACATGTATTGGTCATAAGTTGGAAGCAAAAGTAGCAAAAGAAAGTGATTGCTTGAGCATTTGAATTATCTTTTTAAAAGGTATTTTTTTCAGGGCTGGCCAGTTAGCTCACCTGCTTAGAACGTGGTGCTGAAAACACCAAGGTTCAGAGTTTGATCCCCGCGGCTAGCCAAAAAAAAAAAAAAAAAAAAAAAAAAAAAAAAAAAAAAAAAAAAAAAAAAAAAAAAAAAAAAA
>NW_007726169.1:1068472-1087264 GCF_000696425.1 Galeopterus variegatus
AAAAAAAAAAAAAAAAAAAAAAAAAAGAAAGAAAGAAAGAAAGAAAGAAAAGAAAAGAAAAGAAAAGAAAGCCCCAAAAGAAAAGTTTTTTTTCCTAGTTACAAAAATAATGATTAAAAAAGAAACCATACAGCGCTCTCTCTTTCTGCTCCACCGTTCTCACCATGTGACACCCTGCATTGCTGTAGAATCACTTCACCAGATGTGCTCCCTGGACTGTGGACTTCTCAGCCTCCAAAACTACTATCCCTGAGTGGTATCTGAAGACCTCGCTCTGGGCTGGAAGCTGAGCGTGAAGCCTCTCAGTCTGTGATTGTAGATGCCGAGTAGATGAATTCCCTTCTTGGCACCTACATCCTGCCCTCCTGGCTTGAATTTCCTTCTACAAAGAACAGCACAGCTCTGATTTTATCAAAATACAACTCAAAAGTAGCTGCTCCAGGAGTCGTTAAAACAGTGCCACCCAGCAAAGGATTCCTTAAATACGAAGGACAGAACAGCCCAGATGTTGGCAACAGAGGAAACTGCAGAAGCTGGTGTGGCTGCGTGCGCCGGCAGGGGGCGCCCGACCGCCAGCGCCTCGCTGCCCCTCCCCGCACCTGTCTCTTGCCCTTTGCCAGGGTCCGGGGCGTCTGAGGCCCGAGTCCCCCCCGCGGGTCCCGGCCATCTGCCATCCCTGGACTCTCCAGGGCCCCCCAAGCCCGCGGTCCTCCCTCCGTCTCTCAGCCCTGCGGCCCATTCCTACCCCCCGCTGCCCCTCTTGCCCGGCACCTACTTGTCCCATCCACCCGGGTTGTGATATCTACCTGTAGAAAAGTAAACGTGGTAAATGTATAAATCAAGGAAATAGCTAAATGACAACAGAATCCACGTACGGGACAATTTCTAAAGAAAAACACAATGTCAGTGCTGAATGAAAGGCAAATGGCACCACTGATAATTGAAATTTCATAAAAATTGAATGGACAGAATATTAGCTTGCTATATTCTCTAGCCCTGTGCTAACAGTTGCAAGGTATTTCAGGTTTAAACGTTTGTGTTTACATAATCAATCAATACAGTTAATTGATAAAAAACATCCTATTTTGCATCATGACGATCTATATAAGTACATGAAAACACCTTTCTTATACAAATGGACAATTAGTAAACAAAACTTAGACAATTAAACAGATGATTTATTAATATTTATGGAAATTACAGTGCAGAGAAGGGGTATAATTATCGTCAGAGCTCTGTTATGGGGCTCCGGGCAATTATACATCCGATGTCAAAATTACACTAACCTCAATGAACTCAGTGGCTCACTCTGTCACGTACTGCTGGATGGCAAGTTCTTGCTACTGTGGTGACTTGAGGGACAAACTCCCAAGCAGTGCTGTTAACCTGGCCGTTCCTCAGGTAGGACATTCCATATAAATGGACTCATACAATATGGAACCTTTTGACTATTGCTTCTTTCACTTTGGCTGTTTTCAAGGTTCATTCATATTGTAACATATATCAGTTCTTCGTTCCTTTTTTCTTTGTGATTAAATATACATAGCATAATATTTACCATTTAAACCATTTTACAGTATACAGTTCTATGGCATTAACTCCATTCACATCGCTGTGGAACCATCACCCCCACCCATCTCCAGAACTGTTTTCATCTTCCCCACCTGGAACTCTGTACTCATTAAATACTAACTTCCCATTTCCCTCTCCTCCCAGCTCCTGGCAACCACCGTTCTACTTTTTTTCCATATGAGTTTTGATTACTCTAGGTATTTCCTAAAAACAGAACAATACAATATTTGTTTTTGTGTGACTGACTGATTTTACTTAGCATCTTGACTCAAGGTTTATCTATATTGTGGCATGTATCAGAACTTCCTTTGTTTTTAAGGCTGAATAATATTTTATTGTATGACTATACCAAAAAACAAAAAACAAAAAAAGAAAAAGAAACCAATACCTATTTATTGTAGAAAATTTCTAAAATTCAGACAAATATCAAAAAGAAAAGAAAAAGTACCTGAAATCTCCATTGGGGTATTTCCTTCCTGTCTTTTTTCTGTCTATGTACATACTTATTTCCTAAAATTAGGATTAAAAATGTAGTTTTGTGTCCCAGTTTTTTTCCCCTTAATAGTGTTATGATCTTTTTTCCATATCATTATTCTTTAAAAGTACAACTTTTAACAATGGCATAAAATTCTACCATAAGAACCTACTATATATTATTTTTATACTTTATCTCATTTAATCCTAATGGTAAGATGAGTCATTTTTACTGCCTCTGAGCATGCCCTACATAGACAATCGAAGCCCTCACTTTAGGAGGTAGCTTTAACACCTGTTGCATTGATTTCTCCCCACTTTGTGGCATTAGCTGAAGCTGAAATGACTATTTTATCATCCTGCTACATATGTAGAGTTAAACTGCAGGGAGGATCTCAGACAAATCAATAGAAATACAACAGTGAAGGAAGACTTTCACCCACTTACTTCACTCCTTGTTGGACTAATGGAGTAAAAAAAGTAAGGATATTAAAGATATGGAAAATATAATTACTAAATATTCTGAATTCTATCCTCTGAAAAAAGTGGACTTCTTTTCGAGTATGAATGAAAAAAGTTATAACGGTGTCCATCAGGGATGAATGGGTAAATAAAACGTGGCATACAAATACAATGGAATATTATTCGGCCTTGACAAAGAAGGGAATCCTGTCGCATGTGACAACCCAGATGAATCTGGGATACAGCATGCTAAGTGTAAGAAGCCAATCGCAGAAGGACAAATATGAGGGTACTTCAAAAAGCTTGTGGAAAAATAGAATTAAAAGATAATACGAATCTTTCCATGAACTTTTTGAAGTACTCCATGACTCCACTTATATGAGGTATCTGAAATAGTCAAACTCATAGAAACAATGAATAGAGACTGGTGGTTGCAGAGGCGGGAGGGAGGGGGAAATGAGGTGTTGCTAATAATTGGGTACAAAATTTCAATTATGCAAGACAAATAAGTTCTAGAGATCTGCCATGTAGCAGTGTGCCTGTAGATAACGATACTGGACTGGACACTTTAAGATCTAAGAGGGCTGATCTCGTGTTGTGTTCTTACCACAATAAGATAAAATAAAAATAAAAGCAAAACCCTTGTACCTAACAAAGTAGAAACAGTACAAATTACACTGTCTGATCACAATGCAATAAACTGAGAAGTAAATTAAAAAGTAGAAGCAGGGAGTTAGCCATTCGAGAATGTCAAGACTTTCTCTAAAACCCCTCTTGGACAAAAAATAAACTTATAGAATATTTGGGAAATAATGCTAATGAAAACACTATATATCAAAACCCATTGATAGAGCTAGACCTGTACTCAGAGAAAAACAGGAAGCCTTAAAATGCTCTTTGCTGAATAAGAAAGAAAAATAAAATATAGCAGTCAACCAAGTTTGCCCAAGAAGCAAAAATGAGGAATATGGTTTTCCTTTGGGAACTCCCTGGTACCCATTTTATTAAACTCCTCAAGTCAAACGCTTTAGTTGGGTAAAACACTTGAAGATGCAAAACAATAAATATCACAGCCCCAAGACTTATTCAGATCTCAGAAAGTGGGACTTTAAGTGTTTGTTTTTTTGAAAAAAAAAATGGATATAAAAGGATATATTGAAATATAATTCATATACCATACAATTCACCCACTTCAGCTGTAAAATTCACTGGTTTTTAAACTGTATTAACAGAATTAATTTTAGAACATATCACCATAATTAATTTTAGAACATATTTATTACCATTGAAAAAATCCATACCCACTAGCGATCACTCTCCCATTTCTTTCCAACCCCACCCCCAGCCCCTGGCAACCACTAATCTGCTCATTCTGTCTCTATAGATTTGTGTATTCTAGAAATTTGATATAAATGAAATAATGCAGGGAGAACAGAATGACTGCTTAATGGGTACAGGGGTGATAAAGTTCTGGAACTAGATACTAGTAATGGTTGCACAACATTGTGAATGTATTTAAAACACCACTGACTTGTACACTTTAAAATGATTAAAATGGTCAATTTTATGTTATGTGTATTTTACCATAATTAAAAAGTCCAAACTAAGGGAAGCCAGTATTTGCAAAGTCATTGGACAGGACTACATCTAATTTAAAAATTAGTCATGAATGTTTAAGTGAATTATTATTTATCATGTTATATTAAGAGAAGCAACAAACATTACCAGCAAAAAATCACCTAAAACAACAAATATTTAAGCTTATTTAACTAAAACAAGGAGATCAGGCATTTTGTTTCTTCAACAGCAAGGTATAATAATTTTAACAAAATAAAATATGGAGTTAAAAAATGTTTTAGCTATAAATATGAAATTTGTTGTTGCATTTTAGTAGACTATGTTATGTGAGTGAATATGAAAGGCTTGGAGTGTCAGGCTAGGAAGCTGACTTCTCCTTGCTCTTTTTGTTTATTTCTGGCCGGGGAAAAGAGAGAATCCTCCAGCTTTCTAATTTCTCACTTCAGCGGCATTAAGCTACATGGACAGAACAAGCTATTGCCCTCCTCTCATCCACTGCCTCCTTCAGCCAGTGCATGGAGAGGGCAAATCATCTCCCCCAGGGCTTCCAGGTCCTGAAGGTAACAACACTTAAAGAAATGACATCAAATTCTAGAGCAAATTGAAGGAGGCTACCATGTTTGTGCTAAACATCCTCTGTTTCCACATGAGGGATCTTTAGGGTCAGCTTCTAAATAGTTTGGGGCTTTTAAAGATAAAACTAGGGCTGGCTCAGTTGGTTAGAGCCCTGTCTTGTAACTCCAAGGTCAAGAATTTGGATCCACTTACTGGCCAGCCACCCAAATAACTTGAGAATACTGCAACGAAGCATTAATGCAGTGGTTGCACATTAGAATCTTGGCTGCGGGCCGGCCCGGTGGCGCACTGGAGAGTGCGCTGCTTGGGAGCGCGGTGGAGCTCCCGCCGAGGGTTCGGATCCCATGTGAAGACCGGTTCCGCTCACTGGCTGAGCGCAGTGTGGGCGCAACACCGAGGGTTGCGATCCCATTACCGGTCACAGGATTAAAGGTGGTGGGGTTTTCATATATCCATTTTATTTAAGAGGCACACCAGTACCCTACTGGGTAGGTCAATACAAGTACAATAGTTAATGAAGCTGAAGACATACAAATATTAAGGAATGAGATAATATTATAAAATGGCCCAAAACTGGGTTGTCCATTTAGCTCAGTTGATTAGAGTGTGGTGTGACAACACCAAGGGCCAGGTTTTGACCCCTGTACTGGCCAGCTACACCCCACCGGCCAAATTTTTTTTGAATGGTACAAAACATATTTTCAAAGAATGTTCTTGGCTGCACATTAGAATCATCTGGGGGCTTTTAAAGTCTCCCATGCCTTGGTCACATCCCAGACTAATTGAGCCAGACACTGGGTGTGGAGCCCAAGTGTCAGTATGGCTTCAAAGCTCTGCAGGGGATTCCAATGTGCCCAGGCTGGCTGTCATGGAAGGAGAATTAAGAAACTGGAAACACCATTGATCTGCCAGCGGTGAAGTTACTCAACTTTGCAGGAATAAACCTGTAGGAGGAAGCAAAGTCCTGCTCCCAGAGGAACCCTTCAGAAGTTGTGTTATGAAAGCTCCGGGCAAGCTAAGTGCATGGAAGAAACACTACAAGGAAACAGGTGAACCTTGCTCCCACTCAGTCTTTCATTCATTCACCACTCAGTCATTCACTTGCCCGCTCATTCACTCAATGTCTCATAAGCTCCCCTCTGTGCCAGGCTCTGGAGGAACTGAGATAGAAGGAAGGCCTGACACCTGCCCCCAGAAAGCATGTGGTCTGGGGTGGGGGTGGAGCAACACATGATGGCCACTGAGTTCAAAAAGTGCTCTGGAAGAAGCCCGTCCTGGGTGTTACAGAGCATTGAAGGGAAGGGGTACATCACCCAGCCAGGCAGCGGGGAGAAAGGGCTCCCTTGAAGACAACTTCCTGAAGGAGAGGTCATCTGGATGAGTCCTGGAGAAGGGCCGGGTGTGAGCCAAGTGCTGCGGTCCCAGGAAGTCAGCAGCAAGTCCCCAATGAATGTGGTTCTCAGCCAGCTACACCAAGGATCACCTGGGAGCTCTGTCCGCATTTGACCCCATCCCCAGAGGCTCAGGTTTAATTAGGCTGCGTTGGGGCCTGGGCATTTATATATTTTTAAAATATCATTACAATTTTTTATTGAACTGAAATTCACATAATATGTAATGAACTATTTTAAAGTGAGCAGTTCAGTAGCATTTAGTACATTTACGCTATCATGCAACCACCACCATCACACCAAAATAAACCCTGCACACCCATTAAACAGACACTGTCCATTCCCCATTCCCCACAGCCCTGGTGACGCCACGTCTGCTTTCTATCTCCATGAATTTAACTATTCTGAACATTCCATTTAAAAAAATCATACAAAATGTGACCTTTTGTGTCTGCCTTCTATCACTTAGCATAATATTCTTGAGGTTCACTCATGTTGTAGTATGTATCAGTATTTCATTTCTTTCTATAGATGAATAGTATTGCATCTACCACAGTTTGTTTATCCATTGATCCATTGGTGGACGTTTGGGTTGTCTCCACCTATTAGGCTATTGTGAATAGTGCTGCTATGAACAGGGGTACAGGTATTTATTTAACATCTATTTTCCATCCTTTGGGGTATATACCAGGCATCTGTATTTTTTTAAAAGCTCCCCCGATAATTCTAAAATGCAGCCAAGGCTGTGAACCACTGAATTCGAGCCATATCTCCAACCTGTGACTCTGGTTTAAAAAAAACAAATTTCCCAGACCTTGGTTCTGCACAGTCTAATTTAGTGGACTCAAGGAATCTCTCTCTCCCTGCCACCCCTCCCCTTGGTCGTGTCCCCTTCACTTGTTGACAGGCCAGCCTACCCATCAGCCACAGGAGTGCCTCTGACAATATACCCCTTATGAAGTCCAGGAACAACCCCCTTCCCCTCCAGAGAGAGGTCCCTCACTGCCAGCTCAGGACCCACTAGTGGCCCTGGCTGGTTCTTCTAGAGCTCATTCCAGGTGCGGCTGAGATGCCTCCTCATCCTTCCTGCTTGGGCCAGCCTGTGCTCCAGATCTCTGGTGGGCAATTCTTGGGCACCCACATTCCCCCAAAACAACCATATCTAGGACAGTGCTGTCTGAGTTGAGCTTGAAGGCCCAACGCCCTCTAAAGATGCCCTCGCCACTCTTGTGGCTTAATTCTTGATCTGAAGCATTGATATTCTGGTCACAAGCGATCACACACAGATGTCCAAGAACCTCTTACGTATGTATGACTAAAAGGCCCATCCTAGAGATTTTCCCCAAGCAAAGGAAGCTGCTCCAAAAGCGGTCACTTAACTTCCAGAGACAGAAAACTGTCAACAACTTTAAATGGCACTTCTCCAGCTCCAAAAAAAATTAAAAGTCCACAGAGCACTGGTTATTTAAATAAACAAAAATTGTAT
This sequence comes from Galeopterus variegatus, assembly GCF_000696425.1. Classification (NCBI taxonomy): domain Eukaryota; kingdom Metazoa; phylum Chordata; class Mammalia; order Dermoptera; family Cynocephalidae; genus Galeopterus; species Galeopterus variegatus. The sequence goes on from NW_007726169.1 coordinate 1,076,012, forward strand.
AGATTCTGGCACCAAGGTCAAACTCAAGGACACTATGGGAGCTCTGTGAGTGTCTACACTCTTACCTGGTATGACCTCTTGCAGGAGTGAAGCAGCCACCTCCCTCGCCTGAGAACCAGAAAACCAGAGAAGAAGCAGACTTGTTTGCCTCAGTACAAGGGGTCAAAGTGGCTATAAAAAGCTCGTGCAATAAAAGGTAAAACTTTTGGAAAATCTTGTATCTACCAAGCCCCACTCCGCAAGTCAGAGAACAAAGCCAGTTTAATCTAAATATTCAAATACTTATAACAACTACTTATTGCTCCTATGGGCCAAACTCTGCACTCAGTGCGTTAACACATTATCATCCCATTTAAATGAGTGACAACCACGTGAGGTAGAATTTATTATCTGCATTTTAAAGAGGAGAAAACTGTGGCCCAGAGGGGTTAAACGACTTGCCCAGCTAGTAAACAGGGGAGCTGGGATGCAAACCCAGATCTGTCTGACTTTGAAGTGTATGCTGTAAATTACAAATATTCTCTTGAAAAAATATATGTTGGAAAAGGAATGAGCTACTGATCTGCATAGACGCTGCACCTACTCAGAGGGGTAGGATCTAACACGGATATTCGTTGGGCACATTTAAAAAATAGAGAACGTGCTGTAAGCTAACTGCTAAACTGCACAGTCTTTGAGGCGAGGGGCCAGGTGAACACCATGGTGTTCACAACAACTTGCCTGGAACCAGGTGTAAGCATGCTGGGTGACATTCCTCTCCCTGTAATGAGGAGGCTAGTTATTCCTGTGGCCCCCAAAGCCTCCTGTTTTGTGGAAGAAGTTATGGGTTGATTGCTCTTTAAAATTTCATGACTCATAAATTAATAAAATGACTTATTTTTAGAGCTCCTATTTCACAAAAAGGTGAGTTTGTAAAATATTGTTTACTTTGAATGACACATACTGTTCCAGAGGCATAGAGAATTCCAAGAGAGTTGCAACAGAAATGGGAACATTTTATCCTCAACTGGGTAAGTTTTGAGCTCTCACTCATTTCCTGAGGTGACCATATAAACATTACCACCCATACATTGTCCAAGGAATTCCAGCCAGTGAAGTCGCGTGGTTAAATATTTTCATCCGCCCAAGCAGCCCTGCCGACCAAACGCCACGCTGGCGCTTATGTGCGATGATCATTTTGGCCGGTAGGTGGCGATCTTGCTTGCAACATTCTACATTTAAGATTTCTCAAATGGGCCTTCTTATTTGCGACCACTGTTTTTTAGGGAGAACTGCTATTTTTAAAAAAGAAAGAATAAGAAACTGCTTGTTTTTGTCAACTTGTTGAAAATGCTAAAACTTTAAAATTTTTGTATTTTTCTTCATTGATGTCAGGTGGCTTTTTCATTTTTCTTATTTCCAGTAAGGCAAAGTGGCAGACTCACCCCAGTTTAGCACCCCAGCTCTCTGTGAAATGAACTCTCAAAGCAGATTGGCCTTGCACGAAAGTGTCTGTCCGTGTCTGTCACCATCACTGGGTGGCAGTGTTTGGAACATTTCTGCATCACTGAAACTTGGGGTTGCAGCCACTTTTTGGCTTCTCTTGCAGCATTGTACAGACCTGAGTGAACCCAAGAGACAGAGTAGGGTCTTTTTCAGCCCCAGCACCTGTTTTTGTATTGGAGCTCAAAGGTAAGATTTCATTTGATGGAAAGTCTTTGTTGCTGTGAAAACAAGCCAACCAGTCCTGAAAAACCCATGGTTTACAAAGGCCCATGGGTGTCAAGTGCCATAGAAAAGCATCTGGGGATTATACTCCAAGTCTCTTAACTTGAGAAACAAAGTAGGCTGGCAAAGATAAAGCCCTTGACAGAAATGACGTTTAAACCTTGTTATGATCAATCTGAGTATGTTCTCAAAAGTTAATGTTCATAAATTGAATTCTAAATGTAAATTCAAGAAATCCAAACTTCGGATTGAAAAACTATAATCACAATTATTTTTGAAAGATGGGCAACACACAACCTTTTCAGAATTCCATAGTTTAAAAGTATTCTAAAGTCTTTTGTTTGGGAAGACAAAAATAGGCATTACGACTTACAGCACAGTTGAGTTTCCAGGAGCACAACTGGCAATGATTGTACAACATCTACAAGGTTAGGAAAGTGCTGGGCAACACCTGAATGGAGCGAGGATTTCCATGTGACCAGACAATGAACATCTGTTTGTCTCATTCAGACTTCGCCTGGGAGAGAATCCTGTCCTCACCTAACTGGTGATGTGGGGCACCTCTCCACATTTGGGGCTCCTTCTGTCTGTTCCCTGCCTTCCTCAAACATTAATTGAGTTCCATTTTGTTGCCTCTAGGAAAACCACAGTCGGTTTCTGTATTCTAGCTCTGACAACAGGTAGTAAAGAACCACCATGGATAATTTTGAAGTTGGAAAGGATAGAGCTCAGGTGGTCCAACTCCCTTGGTTTACAGAAGCAGGGGTTAGTGAATTGACTTCATCCCATTTGGTAGCACAGCTTGAGGCTAGAGACAGCAGATCTGATATTTAGTTAGGAGTTTTCTCCACCAAATCCCACATGACTAAGACCAGCTGAGTGGGAATGTGCACATCAGAAATTTTCTTGGAACTTATGACCAAGTCCCCAAAGAGTTCTTTTTTAGCAGCTGATAGAACTTAGTTTCTATAATCTGAAAACCAAAAAAAAAGGTGAGTTTTCAAAATATTCTGTTATTGTTATTGATTTTTTCCCCATGGTCATAATCTGTTTAATAGAAGAGTTTTTCCACATCCCAATGTACTTCAGTTGATAAAAATGTATAATTTAGGTTAAATGTTGTTTCAAACTCAGAAGTCCCTTCATCTCTTTTTCTCAACAACCTCTCCATTTTCCAGGCCCAGTTCTACATCCTGCCCTCCACAAGACCTCCACCCATTAACCCAGGCAACATGACTGTTTTCCTTCCATTCCCCTGGAACTTTCTCTCATTCAAAATCAATCTCTCTCTCCCTCCCCACCATTAAAAATTGTATTAAAATTACCTTTCCCAGGCCAGAGCCCAAGTCTACTAATTTCTCCAGAAACACTCAATATGTGTCTCTGTCTCCCTCACACTTGCATTATTAATGTCTATATGTTTGTCATTCTGATGCACTAAAAAAATGCTTTTCTCTTTCCTTTAGTAAGAGTTTATAAGGTACTTTCTTTCAGCAAGACATCATAAGCCATTTTTGCTTCTTTTCCTGGGGCTGCCTGTTCTTGTTCTTTGTGAATTTTTCTATTGGCTTATTGGACTTATTTACCAAAGAGCACTTTATGTACTAAATAAATTAACTCCTTATCTAAGATAGATCATGTAACATTTTTTAAATATTTAATTTAATTTGTCATAAAAAATATTGTTTGTGATACTTGTATAAGTTTTCCTGTGCAATATATTTTAACATTTCCAAAGTAAAATTTATCAGTCCTTTTTTAAGGCTTCTTGGCTTTCTGTCTAGCCTGGAAAAGACCTTTTCCACCTCAAGACTTAAAAATCATTCTATTGGTATAAGTTTTTGAAGTACTTATAATGGTTTCACTGTATTTAAATCTTTGATCCATTTGGAACATATTTGGGTAAATTGGAATTCAACAAGATAATTTCCTGAATCCTATTTATTAACCGTTCTATGTTTTCTTCCCTGATCTGAAATGCCACCTTATCAAATAACAAAGTATCTTTTGTGGTTTTCAGTATGATGGATTTGCATGTCCACTCGAGTGCCAATGTTTGACTGTTTTGTTATTTCTTGATTACTCTTCTGGTATTTCTTTACTTTCTGCTTTACGTTATAATTCTTTGTATGCATGGCCTAGTTCCTCTACTAGATTGTAAGTTCTTTGAAGGCAGAGAATGTCTTACTCATTTTTATACATTCTCTAATTTCCTTTTACTCAGCGTTGGTGCTCAGTAAGTATTCGTTGTTTGATTGAATAAATGGAGATGGCTCCAAATTGAAGCTGGATTCATAAATTCACAGCAATATCAAGATTTGTCATTCCTCTTATTTTTAAGCCCTTTATTACTTCCTAGACCATCCCCACCCCCCAGAACTTTTTCTCTTTTAAGTTTATTATCTGTGCCACTCGTTTGAGGCTTCATCTCATGCAGCCTTTTCTCGTTACTCTCTTGTTTCTCATGCATCTTATTTTCCCACCAAGGTTGTCCTCTCTACAAAGACTATGCTAGTCTTTCATGTACCCACAATATCCACATCAGTATCTGGTAGAGTGCTAGGCACATAGAGAAATTCTGAAGATGCTACTGAAAAGAATGGTTTCAGAATTGATAAGAATTAACATGATGCTTTAAAATACATTTACTTTTTAAGTTGTCTCAAAAATTATCCCTTTTTCAACTTCCTGATGATTTTTTTAATTTGCCAATTTTGTTCAAATTTATTATTATAATTTTATTTACTTATTTATTTTTAATTGTAGTAAAATTTACATAACATAAAATTTGCCACTTTAACCAGGTTTAAGTGTACGGTTCAGTAGCATTAATTACATTCACAATATTGTGCAACCGTCACCGACCACCATTCATCTCCAGAACTTTTCTCATCTTGCAAAGCTGAAAATTTAAAACTGAAGCTGTACACTTAAAACCGATACTCTGTACTCATTAAACAGTAACTCCCTGTTGTCCTCTCCCCAATCCTTGGCAACCATCATTCAAAGTTCTGTCTCTATGAATTTGATTATTCTAGGTACCTTATGTTAGTGGAATGATATACTATTTGTCTTTTTGTAACTGACTTATTTCACTTAGCATATTGTCCTCAAGCTTTATCCATGTGGTAACATGTGTCAGAACTTCCTTCCATTTTAAGGCTGAAATAATATTCCACTGTGTGTATATATATATATGTATATGTATGTATGTATGTATATATATATATATATGTATATGTATGTATATATATATATATATGTATATGTATGTATGTATGTATATATATATATATATATATATATATACACATACAACGTTTGGTTTATTCATTCATCTGTTGATAGACACTTGGGTTGCTTCCACCTTTCAGCTATTGTAAATAATACTGCTATGAATATTGCTCACAAATATCTGTTCCAGTCCTTAGTTTTAATTTTGGGGGTGCATACCCAGAAGTGGAATTACTGGATCATGTGGTAAATATTTATTTAATTTTTTTAGGGGCTGCCGTACTATTTTGTATAGCAGCTGCACCATTTTACATTCCCTCCAGTAATCCACAAGTTTTCAATTTCTCCACATTCTTTTCAACACTTATTTTCTGTTTTGTTTTGGGGGGGTTGGTTTTATTTTGTTTTTATAATAGCCATCCTAATGGGTGTAAAGTGGCACATCACTGTGGTTTTGATTTGCATTTTCCTGATGATTAGTGATGCTGAGCATCTTTTCATGTGCTAAATGACCATTCGCATATCTTCTTTGGAGAAATGTCTATTCATATCCTTGGCCCATTTTTTAAGCCAGTTATTTGGTTTTTTATTGCTGAGTTGTAGGGGTTTTAAAATTTTTCTGGGGCCGGCCCGGTGGCGCACTGCTACAGTGCGCCGCTTGGGAGCACGGCAGCGCTCCCGCCGAGGGTTCGGATCCCACATACAGACCGGTTCCCGCTCACTGGCTGAGTGAGAAAGTGAGGTGTGGGCGCAGCACCGAGGGTTGCGATCCCGTTGCCGGTCCCAGTCTGGTACGGGCGCGACACTGAGGGTTGCGATCCATTGCCGGACACCAATAAAGACATAAAGGGAAAAAAAAAATTTTTTTCTGGATACTAAACTTTTTTCAGATATATGATTTGCAAATCTTTTCTCCCATTTCATGGGTTTCCTTTGCACTCTGTTGATAGTGTCCTTTGTTTGTTTGTTTTGGCAACTGGTCAAACCCTTGACATTGGTGTTATAATACAAACTGGTGTCTAACCAACTGAGTGAGTTAAAGGCCTTTAATGCACAAAAGTTTAAAATTTTGATTTTAGTTCAATTTACCTATTTTTCTTTCATTGCCCATGTTTTGGAGTCATATTCAAGAACAACCTGACAATCTGACAGTGCAATGCAGTTCCCACCCTAAAATATTAAAATGGGTTCTCACCCTAAAATACTAGAAATTCTACATGATCTTCAAGCAGGAAATGGGTGAATTGAATTCAGAGGAATTGAATAAAAAAAATCAGATGAATTGATTCAACAAGTGGGTTTTGATTAAGAATTGTGTTGCTGGGCCGGCCCGGTGGTGCACTGGAGAGTGCGCCGCTTGGGAGCGTGGTGGCGCTCCCACCAAGGGTTCGGATCCCATGTGGAGACCGGTTCCTGCTCACTGGCTGAGCGCGGTGTGGGCGCAACACCGAGGATTGCGATCCCGTTGCCGGTCAGTAAAAAAGACAAAAAGGAAAAAAAAAAAAAAAAGAATTGTGTTGCTGTCATTGGTAATGTTTGGATATCGTCTTTGTATTGTGCCCTGGTAAGTAATAAGAAAGCCTAGGCCAGCCAGTTATATAGGTTTTATAGGTTATGTAGATTTCTCCAGAAGATGTGAAAGTATGTGTCTGACTCTTGGTGAATGGACTTGGCCTACAGGATCAGTGTTCCATGTTTTCATTACTGGGTGAACCTCTGTCCTCAGAATATGCTGTCAGAGGCAGAAAGGAACACACGTGGTCCTACAGACATGATTAGGAAGAAAGGACTATTGGGCAAGTTCATCTCAGAAAAGATTGTTACTCTTGGAATTTTAATAGACCAAATTGTATTATAAATTTTATCTGAAAGGCACGACAACTATGTTGAATACAATTAGTACTTAGGAAGACAAAGGAGGATTAAGTGCACATGTAACTCTAATCACAGAACAGGAAAGGAGGCCTAATAAAGTCTCTAGTGGCAACTTCGTGTTTATCCTGGTATCAGAACTATCAAAAGCTTCAAGTACAATTTCTATACATTCTCCATAACCCCAAAAGTATTTATTTTTGTCACTTATTTATGGTTATAGAGCTAGGGCTGGTTCTGGAGCTCACAGACCCCTCAAGCCCATTGTCCAGACTGGGTCACAAACCCTTCATATGCAGTTCTGTGAGCTAGGTAACCAGCAAAAAGGTCCTTGGAGCCTTGCTTGAAGAAAGAGTAGTCTTTTTTCAGCACACACACATCTAATAGCTAGGCAGTCCAAAGAGAAATCCAGAAACTCAACTGCTACCAGCAAAGGCCAAAGAAAAACTGAACAGCTGCCAGCAAAGTAAACATGCTCTATTTTTAGACACAAGCTCTCTGCCAGCCAGCCCTGCTTCACAAACTCAAGAACACACACTGGCAACAAAACTAAAAAGATACATGGACACACATGTGCACTAACTCCCACCCACACACACAGCTTGTTTACAAAGAATGTGCTGCACCACCCCCAGCCAGACCTGAGGTGAGGGGGCCTGACTAAATTATTCTATTTTCCCCACATCTACCCTTTCAGGGTCCCTCACTATACAATCTATGCATTCAGAATGTTCCACGATGCGATGTTCCCTTAGTGAGGATAAATGACCCTTACATTTATATAACCTATTGTTCGTTCAGTATGCCCTAAGGCTTGTAGTTCTATCCTTTTAACTATTAGCTGCACATGTCCGGTTAGTTGTCATCATTGGTGTGATTTTCCATGCGAATCCTGTAGTCATACTGATGGGAAGTTCAATGCATATTCAGTAGGTGACCACGCAAATGTATGTACATATACAGTAGACTCTGGTTTAGTGCCTGTAGCCAGAACACTATGGGCAAAAAGACAGAAGAGTTATTGGTACCAATAGGGGAAGTTCTCACCCCTCTGGTAAGATACATGCCAGTTTGCCATCCTGAGAAAGGATGGTTGCAGGAATAGGTATCTTACCTGGTTTGGGGCCCACAAGGCCATACAAACAGAAGGCCAGTAACTCTCTGACTTTGGCAGTGGTCCCACAAGATCCACCTGCCAACATGTCAGGGGCACTCTCACATGAGTTATCTGCCCATCAGCGGCACCTGTCTGCTCATCAGGAGCACATCTACCCATCAGGGGCATTTTTTCTCAGGTTTATGCAGCACCCAGTGAGCCATTGACCACCCGGTCTTGCAGCCAGCATGCTGCATTCGCCAATGTAGCCACCCAGCTACATCAGCTGCTGGAGCTCTCTCCAGCCACCTTACCTTAGCTAACACATCAGTTTCATCATTGCCAATTCAACATGAGGCCTCCGGTCCTTGCCTGCCCCCAAAAGATGAGCACCTTGGCCTGCTCCTTATTCGAAATGGAACAGTTCATCTGCCTCCTTGGGAGCAACCAAAAAATCTTTTAAATACACTGGGCGTACCTTGCTACCTGTTTCTGGACGTTTAGTGAAACGCTGTTCAGGGTGCAATTGCTGCCACAAGACAAACAGAACTGCATTTGGCTGCCAGTCAATTTTCTTCCTATCAACCCCTGCTACAAGCAAGTCAAGCCACATCTGCTTATGGCTAGTCTTGCTTGGTCCCTTTGGGATAAAATCCCAAGCATTTCTTGGGGGTTTGGTCTTAGCCACCTTTTGGACCCCTTTTGCTTGTCTGCTATCCTCTATTTCACCCAAACTGGCTATCATGGTCATTACCTCATGTATAGGATGACCAATGTATGGGGCCAGTATGGCCATTCGTGACCCAAAGGACATTGATGGGGCATTCTGCAGCACTATGTCTCTCATGCTGCCTGTAAAATTTTCATCGTCTGGGCCACGAGTATTCACATTAAACATGGACTGCCGCATCCCCAGCTCCCAAGTTATTTGAACTAACTCAGCATATGTTTGCCATTTACTAACAATCTTGGGCAGTTCTCCAGCATTTGCCCACAAGGTTTGGGCAGCTGCATTTACCCATTCCATTAAGGAGTAATTACCTCACCCTGGTGCATACCTGCCGCTATTCTGCAGCCGCTGCCTCAGGGACAGGTGCATGGTGATGGAGGCCAATTTTTCCATTTCCTCACCAGAGCATATCACACTATCCACCCCTAGGTCCCATAACCGTAATAGCCAAGCAGCCAGGGGCTCCCCCTTTTTCTGCTGAAACCTTCTCCCCAAGTCAACTAATTCAACCTGGGTATATGGGACATAGGTGGTAAATTGGGTCACCTCTGGATTGCCCACCAGTTGTCTGGCCAGTCCCATAGACTGCTTGCGTTTCAATTTCTGATGCACAACAGGTCGTGCTTGGAGACGTGCAGTCTCCCCCAACTCACAACTGGTTTCGTCGACCTCCCTTGTATGGGAAGCAGGAGTGGCCAGTCACTGCGCATCGTCCTCCAGGACATTTATCCACACTTCCAACAACTCTGCTTTCTGCCACAAATCTCAATCAGCACTGGATTCATCATCTTCCCTGGTGTGAGCAGGGATGGCCAGTCGCTGCATGTCATCCTCCAGGACACTCATCCTTGCTTCCAACAACTCTGCTTTCTTCTTCAAATCTCAATCAGTTTGCAGCATAGAGAGCAGCAACCAGATCCCGGTCAACAGGAAAGTGGCCATAGGGCAGAGCATATTCAAAAGTAGCCACATTTCCTCCTTCTCCCAAGGGCTTTTGTTTCCTGTACCTTCTCAGAATCCTGCTACAACTACACCTATTGTAGAGCTAGGGCTGGGTCTGGAGCTCACAAACCACGTCGCAAACCCTTCACGTGCAGGTCTACAAGCTAGGTAACCGGCAAAAAGTTCCTTGGAGCCTTGCTTGAAGAAAGATTAGTTTTTATTCAGCACACACACGTCTAATACTAAGCAGTCCAAAGAGAAATTCAGAAACTCATCTGCTACTGGCAAAGTCCAGAGAAAAACTGAACTGCTGCCGGCAAAGTAAACATGCTCTATTTTTAGACTCGAGCTCTCAGCCCTCCAGCCACTGCTTCACAAACTCAAGAACACACGCTAGCAACAAAACTAAAAAGATACATGGGTGCACATGTGCACTAACTCCACCCACACACATCTTGTTTACAAAGAATGTGCTGCCCCACCCCCAACCATACCGGAGGCAAAGGGGCCTGACTAAACTATTCTATTTTCCCCAAAATGGTAATCATAAAGTTACCTATGTCAACTCTATTTGACTTAGAGAAGTTTCTCTTACATTTTCCCCAAATTCGAAAGCAGCACTTTTTTCTTTGTGGCCTCATGGGAAGTATCAAGCTCATATGAACTTGAAAACTTACAATACAGCCACATTCTCAAGTCCCCAAAAACATTTGAAGTGTCAAGGAACATTTTTAAAATTATATTCTGGCTTGGATTTTTCAAACTTTTTGAAATCCTGAGTCTTTATATTAATACCTAATTAGACCTTTTTCAATCTCTAGTTTCTGATAAACAGAACAGAGATTGTAAGATAATTTATGTGAGTTATACATAGCAATTTATATTAATGGGGAGTTCGGAATAAGATTCTGGCAATAAGATTTTAGAGATGCTACTTATTAGGTTGAAGATAAAGATTATAATAAATTTTTCCTATCTTATTTTGATGTTACAACCTATCCAAATCAAAGAAAACCAAGTATAACATACTCGTATTTTTCACCTATAGTTGGCAATATTCATACAAGTAGCATCATCTTTGTTAAGGGAAGATTATTGAAAATAATCTTTATGCAAAATTTTAAAACTTTTTATTACGGAAAGTTTCAAGCATAAACAAAGGTGGAGAGAGTAGTATAACGAACTGCCATGTGCTCACCACCACTTCAACAGCCACCATGGCCAGTCTTGTTTTATTAACCCATATCCCTTACCCCTCCATTTGGATTATGTCGAAGCAAATAAGACTCCCAGACTCCTGCAAAATTAAAATAGAAAGATAAACTTGTAAAACACCTCTAAAGGACTCTAACAGCATTCATGAGATCCTAAAAAATGAATAAAATAGATTAATAAGAAACAAAAAGCAATCTTTTTTCTATGAAGATGAAACGCATTGAATGCTATGTCATCGTGTGATAAAACTCTATGTCTGTCACATAATGTAAGAAGGTTCATATATTTTAGGGGTAGAGTATATGCAGGTAAAATAAAAGGTGATACTTTAATTTTTTAAAGCAATTACTAAATCACAGAAATGGCAAAATACTAAATGAGGGATTACATGACACGCACATCCTTCCTTGGGGTTAAAAAAAAATAAGACCAAGTTAGAAATTTTCATTCAGTGAGT
>NW_007726169.1:1087607-1104335 GCF_000696425.1 Galeopterus variegatus
GACAAAAAGGAAAAAAAAAAAAAAAGAGGGAGAGAAGAGGGGCCGGCCCGGTGGCGCACTGCTACAGTGCGCCACTTGGGAAGTGTGGCAGCGCTCCCGCCGAGGGTTCCGATCCCACATACAGACCGGCCGCTCACTGGCTGAGCGAGATGCGGGAGCAACCCCGAGGGTTGCGATCCGTTGCCAGTCACGAAAAAAGACAAAAAGGAAAAAAAAAAAAAAAGAGGGAGAGAAGAGGGGCCGGCCCGGTGGCGCACTGCTACAGTGCGCCACTTGGGAAGTGTGGCAGCGCTCCCACCGAGGGTTCCGATCCCACATACAGACCGGCCGCTCACTGGCTGAGCGAGATGCGGGAGCAACACCGAGGGTTGCGATCCGTTGCCAGTCACGAAAAAAGACAAAAAGGAAAAAAAAAAAAAAAGAGGGAGAGAAGAAATCTAGGGTAATCAGTTGTGGGAGGGGGGAGGGAGAGGGAGATATTGGACAAGGGGTATAAAGAATAAGTACAATTTGTTAACAATATACAAACTAGTAATATTGATTTGATCAACATATGTCAACATTGAGTCCCTAAAATATGTATAATCAATTATGATTCAATAAACAAATAAAAAATAAAATTAATAAAGTGATGTAACATGATGTAGACAAAAAAAAGAAAAAGAAAGGTGGGGCCTTTGGAAGTGATTGGATCATGAGGATCCTGCCCTCATGAATGAATTAATCCTTTGATGGTTTAATGGGTTGTTGTGGGCATGGACTGGTGGCTTTATAAGGAGAGCACATGAAAGCGTTCTTGCCATTCTCACCATGTGATTGTCTGCATCACCATGGGATTCTGTACAGAGCCCCCACTGAGAAGAAAGCCCTCACGAGATGTGCCCCTGGACCTTGGACTCCCTAGCCTCCAAAACTGTAAGGGATAAGTTTCATTTCTTTATAAATTACCCAGTTTTAGGTGTTCTGTTATAAGCAACAGAAAACAGACTAATATAAGGGTACTTCGAAAAGTTCATGGAAGAATGAAAGTAAAAGATAATACAAATCTTACCATGAACTTTTTGAAGATTCCTTACATCTTCATCATGTTCTTTGAGCTCTTCTAACCCAAACTTTGATAATTAAGTCATTACCTAAGGTTGCATCACAAGGAGCATGAACACTTTTAGGTGCTTGGGTAGTAGATTCTTTTACCTACCAGAAGCAGAAACTTAGCCAATGCTACTAAAGAAATTTTTTTAATTCCTACATGATCTGTAAACAGAGCAGTTCTGTGCTCATAAAAACACTTTGAAAATTTCAAATGCTAATAAGTTAGCTGACCTACGGGTTACCTTCACTGTGTTTCATTATTGGTTACATATATATTTGACGCTAGTGGCAGTCATCTGCTGTTTTCATGGCCCAGCATCAATTTCCCCTTCTGCTGGTAACCGTCAGCAAACTTGACATTGAGGGTCACCCCTCCCTACTCTCAGTCTCCTGCTTTGGGTGCAGTTGACTCCACTTTGTCCAGCCTGGGTGGGGCAAGAGGCTCAGGCCTGGGCACACGGTGGCATGTGCCCCAGCAAAGGGGTGTGTGGTTTGGATGAGGTCCTAGAGGACTGATGGGTGTCCTTTCTTGTGCTTTCTTTCTGAACTTGAACTTGGAAGGATGTGAGTGTGGAGCTGCAGACACCTTGCAAAATATCTGCAAAATAACTTTCTGAGATTTTGATTAGAATTGTGTTGAATCTATACATCAAGTTAGGAAGACTGACATTTTGATGATATTGAGTCTAACTACCCATGAACATGGGATATCTCTCCAATTATTTATTCTTGTTTGATTCTTTCATCAGAGGTTTGTAATATTTCTCATATAGACTATACACATATTTTGTTAGATTTATACCTAAGTACTTTGACTTTTGAGGTGCTAATATGAAGGGTATTGTGTTTTTAGTCTCAGACTCCACTTGTTCATTGCTGGTATACAGGAAAATGATTGACTTTTGTGTATTAAGGTGCTTGTATTCTGCAACCTTATAATAATCATTTATTAGTTCCAGGAGTTTTTTGATGGATTCTTTCAGGTTTTCTACATAATCGTGTCATATATGAACAAATATAGTTTTATTTCTCCTTTCTCAATCAGTATACCTTTTATTTACTTTTCTTGTCTTATTGCATTAGGCAGGACTTCTAGTATGATGTTGAAGAGGACTGGTGAGAGGGGACATCTTGCCTTGTTTCTGATTTTAGTGGGACAGCTTCTAGTTTCTCTGGGAATTTTTGTTATCATTGTTAAAGTGATCCAAAATCAATCTCTCTGTCTCCCTCCCTCCCTCCCTCTCTCTCTCCCTCTCAACACTCCACTTCTCTAATCCTTCTCCCCACACACACTGCTTTGGCCTGAGGTCACCACTATTAACATTCTTATGCATTCCATGCTGAACTTTTTCCTATATGTATTCACATACACTTTTTGAAAAACAGAAATGAAATTGTATACATATTTGTCTGCAACTTGTGCTATTTTTTTTAATAGTATATCAATCATTTTAGCTTTCTAGGCCAGTGCATATATATTTACTATATTCTTTAAATGACTAAATTATTGGGAAAGAATATTTGGGAAGGCAGCATCTAGGGTTAAGAATAGGACCTCTTTCGATGTTCTTCTAGAAACAGAAGTAAACACTTAAAGTATTTTTAATTACCTTTGGTCACTAGAGTGTGTTTCTTTGAATGCCACACCAAGATGAGATGGGTATTAGGACCCCAAGATTTATTTAGGTTACACTAGAGAGATCCTCAAGACAGTGGAGTAGAGGATGGACTCATGGAAGATGGGATAGACCAATGGTGAGTCCAATTAAGAGACTCTTTAGGAAGCTAGCTCAATATTTCGGGTGGGAAATGATCAATGCTCCCAAAAAAGGAAATTAAGTCCTGAGATGTTTAGGCATTAGAAGCAGCAAACCATGATGACAGGTTGGAAGTAGACATCTAAAGTGACTTCTGGGTTTCTATCTTGGGAAACTGGGAGATGGCACAATTCACTGAGACAAGAAGAAAGAAAGGGGATGAATTCACTTCTGGGACCTACTAGAGTTTAAGTGCCCATGGCCATTCACACAAAGGTGCTTAACAGGTGATTAAAATGTGGGTGTAAACTCAGGAGCCATCAACCTGGGAGTCATCACCATGTATGGCATATTGGAAGTCATGGCAGTGGCTGAGATCATCTAGGAATGGTGGATAGACTAGAAAGGGAAAGGGGAGCAAGGAGAGAATATCCTCATGGAAAGAGAGGGTGAAAAAAAATGTGGCCAGCAGGAGAGACCAAAAAATAGTGGTGAAAGACAAGAGAAGTACCAGGTGAAAGGGAAAGGGGAGCAAGGAGAGAATATCCTCATGGAAAGAGAGGGTGAAAAAAATGTGGCCAGCAGGAGAGACCAAAAAATAGTGGTGAAAGACAAGAGAAGTACCAGGGTAGAATGCTATCCTGGAATGTAAGAGAAAAAATACCAAGAAGAATGGAGTGGTAAATAGTATCAGATGCTGCAGAGAAACAAACCCAGGTAAGATCTGAAAAGGGTGTAGGAGATCATGGGTAAGTTCAAATGACTTACCCATTGGAAGTGAGAAGCTTCTGGAATGAGAAGAAGCCAGAGAATGGGCTGCAGGGGGCAGAGAGAGGAGTGTGGAGCAGGAGATGGGCACAGGGAGGGTAGACTATACTTTTGAGAAATTTCACTCAAGTGACTGGAGAAGACTTAAGCAATAGTCAAGGCTATATGGGGTCATAGGGATAATTTCGAATTCATATCATTATTATATAGAAAGATGAAAAAAATTAAAGTTCAGAGAGTCCTCTTCAGTTTTATAAAACCAAACTTGTCAAGTTAATGAAGCTTGCATAAGTGAGTCAGACCCCATTAGAGCATATGTCTCTGGGCTGTTATAGGTACCCGGCCATGACTCAGAAAAGCTGACACAAAGCCACGTGGTGCCATGTGTCAGTGCCTGTGTCAGTGCCTGGGCATTGTCAAACAGTGATTAAAAAGGTTGCATAGTGGCATACAGCTGGCAGCACAGTCAGAACTAAGGAAGTTAATCTCCCTTTGTGGAAACTTTAGAATTTTGGGAACCTGTATCTGTTTAGAAAATACCTTGAGATTATGAAATCCAATCAGTAGATACAGTAGGTACAGAAAACTTACAGCTTTCTTAATATCTAAACCTCTGTAGGAAAAAAAATGACTCTGAAATGTATTGATTCAGTTTCATAGAATATTTTTTTCTAGCTTGCATAAGTAATTTTCTAAAAGAGCAATTCTTAAAGGGGTATGGTGCAGAGGTTAAGGGCACAGGCAATGAAACCCAACCAACCTGAGTTTTAAACTGTAGGTCAACCTTTTGACCTACAGTGAGATCTTGGGTAATGCCTTAGTTCATTTTGTGCTGCTATAACAGAATACCATAGACTGGCTAATTTATAAAGAACAGAAATTTATTTCCTCACAGTCTGGAGGCTGGCAAGTCCAAGATGAAGGTGCCGGCATCTGGTGAGGGCTTTCTTGCTGTGCCAACCCATGACAGAAGGTGGAAGGTCAGGAGAGTGCACATGAACCTGCGTGAAAAAGACAGAAAGAAAAAGAGAGATCACACTTGCAAGAGGGGGATAAACTGGCTTTTACAACAAACCTACATTAATCCATTCATGATGGCAGAGCCCTGGTGACCTAATCACCTCTTAAATGTCCCACCTCTCAACACTGTTGCATTGGTAGTTAAGTTTCCAACACATAACTTTGGGGGATACATTCAAACCACAGCAGGTACGTTCCTAATTTGTAAAATGAGAAAAATAACAGTACCTACCACAGAGGGTTGCTATGCAGATGAAATGAGGTCATGCATAGGAGAGCTTGGCACCATATAAGGCACCAAGTAGGGGCTCAGGGAGCATGAGCCAAAATTTGGTTTGCTGAGACCAGCAGGTAGACCCTGATAGGAAGGGAACTGCAGGTACAAAGGGCTGAAGGCAGTAATTGCTGAGGCTCAGCTGGGAGAGGAGAGGATATTGGGAGGAAACCAACAGGAAATAAGGTGGGGAGGGTGGGAGCAAGGTATGTGGATCTTCTGTTGAAATAAGCAATAAAGCAAAACTCCAAATAATATTGATTTTTATATATACACATGTATATATAATATATATTATATATCTGTATATACCTGTATGTACATGTACATACACACTGCATGTTACCACCGGAGTGTTTCCTATGTTTTGCTAAATCTATGACAGATATTATCTGAGCCTTTGTATCTGTCAGTATCAAGTGACAGAAATCCAACTTCAAGTGTCATCAGCCAAAACTGGAGCGTACCACCTCACCTCACTGAAAACTGAAGGGGGTGGCTTCGGCATGGCTAGATCCAGTGCCTTAAAGGGACCCAGCCTCACTCGCCCCACCTCTCAGCCCTGCCTGTCTCTGGGGCTTCCAAATCAGGCAGGTGCTCCCCTGCAGGTGGCCAGCAGTTCAGAATCACATCGACCTTCACAGCATCTCCCGCTGGAAGAGCATGCTCCCGGTCCCAGGATTGGCCCACCTTCAGTCACATTCCCATCTCTTCACCCCCATCACTATTGAGGGGGAGGGGTATTGATATTCTGATTGGCCAGCCTGAGTTTCACGACCATCCAGGTCAACCTCAGAAACCATATGGGCTAAGAATGGGGAAAGGGTGGGTGGTTCCTTAAGGAAAAATCAGCCTTGAGTGGATTCTGTATAAGCAAAACAACTCATGTCCTCCACCGCCTCTGTCTTGGAGGTTGAAAATACTTTTAAATGTTTTCAGTTTAAGAAAATAAGGGTATGAATAAATTCTTGTGCATATTTTTTAAAGCCTCCAATCGCCTACAGCAGGGTTTTTCCAAGTCAGCACAATTGACATTCTGGGATGGATAATTCCTTGTTGTGGTCTACTGTCCTGTGCCATGTGCGATCTTTAGCAGCATCTCTGGTCTCTACCCACTAGATGCCAGCACACCTGCCTACCTTCTCCCTCTTGTTCGGACAACCAAAGGTGTCTGCAGAGGTTAGCAGATATCCCCCTGTTGAGAAACATTGCTCCAGGCTGTGTGATTTTCTTGTGTTTGTTTTTTTATAATTATGCAGTTAAAATCCAATTTTACCAAGTAATTCCAACCGCAGAAGTCTTTTCAGTAAGTACAATTGATTCTTGGGGAGTTGGGGAATGAAATTCTGCAAAGTAGCTCAAGTGAAAGGAGCTCAAGTCATGCGAACACAGAGTCTTATGCAATCAGGAGAAAAGCGAACTGGCGTGTCTCGAGGTAGGGTCCCTCTCAGCCCCTTCTCAGTCCAGCTGTTTCCATTTCTCCACTCCAGTGTCCAGTGCCAGCCACAACTGCACTTTGTGTCTATTGGTTCAAATATTCAAGGGAGGAATCTGAGTGCTTCAGCTCATCTTTTCAAGCCAGTGGGTCACTCTGCTTAGAACAGGGGTCTGCCCATTCAGTCAGCTGTATCCAGGGCTTGAGGGAAAGTGGGGTCCTGTGCTTCAGAATCCACCCTTTTGAACAACAGGGGCTGAGACCGGGAACCTTCCATGTGTGGGACCACCCTGTGAGTGAGCGGGCACCCCAAAGTACATCTACATGATGGAGGGACGGAGCGGAAAAGGCATGCAGGTGCAAGACAGACTGACCAACTGTCCCGGTTTGCCAGGGACTAACTAGGTTTTATTGTTTTTGTTTTGTTTTAAATTTTTTATTTTTTGTAGCAGTAAAATAAACATAACGAATTTTACCATCCTAACCGTTTTAAGCATACAGGTTGGCGTTGTGCAACCATCACCATCCATCTATCTACAGGATTTTCTCATCTTTCCAAACTGAAACTTTGCACCCATTAAACACTAACTCTCCATCCCCCCTCTCCTCAGCCCCTGGCAACCAGCATGCTGCTTTCTTTCTCTATGAATCTGACTGCTCTAAGTACCTCATGTAAGTGGAATCATACAGTATTTGTCCTCTGGTGACCAGTTTATTTCATTTAGCATAATGTCCTCAAGGTTCATCCATATGGTAGCACGTGTCAGAATTTCCTTCCTTT
This sequence comes from Galeopterus variegatus, assembly GCF_000696425.1. Classification (NCBI taxonomy): domain Eukaryota; kingdom Metazoa; phylum Chordata; class Mammalia; order Dermoptera; family Cynocephalidae; genus Galeopterus; species Galeopterus variegatus. Next base: position 1,094,735 of record NW_007726169.1, read on the forward strand.
TGAAAGCTGATTTTGTTTTTCCAGTTACTTGTTTATTCATTTATTCATTGATGGACATTTGGGCTATTGTGGGTAGAACTGAATCAGTTTTAATACTAAAAGTCCTATGTTCTAAGAAACCCCTCAGTCCTGGGCAAACTGGGACAGTTGGCCACCCTAGACATGGACCCAGCTAGCGCGCCAGAAGCCAGGACACCAGCACAGGCAGGCAGGGGCGTCACCACGAGAAAGCTGCACCTGCACAGAGCATGATTTCTGTGTTCCAGGAAAGGTGGCCTTTCCCATGCTGCCTCTGAGGACCAAGCAGGCAAAAGAGAGATCACCACGAGAAAGCTGCACCTGCACAGAGCATGATTTTTGTGTTCCAGGAAAGGTGGCCTTTCCCATGCTGCCTCTGAGGACCAAGCAGGCAAAAGAGAGGTGGCTGTCAGAGGTCCCCAAAGGAGCATCCAATTCTCAGTGACAGAATCCATTGCCAAATGGGACACCGATGATAACAGTCTCTCATGCACACACTCACAGTCCATAGGGTCCAGTTTTGCCTAAGCCTGGCCTTATTCATAAACGCTAAAGTGCATCAAAGATCTAACTCCTACAAAGCTGAGAGACTTTTCTATTGACAAGAAATTTTATCAAAATCATGCAGTTTCAGTAAATCTGAGATCTATTTCTTCCCTTGTGTTTGTGCATTATTTCTTAAACATGCTAGCTGCCAAAGGTACCACTTTTCTATATTTTTTTTTTCACCCTGCTTCATTTGCAGGAAAACAGAATGCTCAGTTTCTGGCATTAAATGCGTTTTTGATGTCACTGTCAGTATAACTGACAAGGCTTCTGTTTTCCATGGTATGCAGTGTGGCTTGTGGTGTGATATGAACAGCAACAGTAGGTTTTGGGGAGGTGTAATATTCTATTTGCATTGGTTTCCCAACTGCTAGCGCTGACAGATTTGAGCATCTTTCAGGTCTGAAACATTTTTTAGATCTGTTGTAGCACTGAAGATGGTGGAGGAAAAGGGAATTTTTTTTTTGATAAGTACTTGATCTGTTTATCATGGAATCAAATCATACTGTTTGTACTTTAAATCTCACCTTTTATATTTCAACTGTGTGATACTGTTTTTTGTTTACTGGTGGTGTGGAATGCAGTATTTTTTAAGTGTATTTTTATAGACTCAGTTAATTTTTCTATTTCCATTAAATAAAAGCCTTTACCTCCTAAAAAGAGGCTTTACCAACAGAAATTATCTTCTAATTCTATTTTTCCATGAACTTTTTGAAGTACCCTCATATTAGGTGAATAGGATAACCTGTAAGGAAGTTAAAGGAAGTCAGTAATGCTGATGTGGTATTGATGGTCATAAACAAGTCAACAGGCAACTGGATCTGTTTTGAAAGATCAAACGGCTCTGAGTAGCTTCATTTCAAGGGATCGGAACTGCAGGAGGCGTTCCTGGTTCCTCCCGAAAGCGTGGGTCTACTTTACCTTCTGCACACCCTCCAACTTACCATGTTAATACATAAGAACACCTATGTGGCTGAGACTGATGAATGATTTAAAAACTTAAATTGTGTGTAATGATATTTCAGAAGATTAAAGCTCCCTTGGGGATGAAACATGGTGGCTTGAAGTGGAGTCCTGGGAGGATAATATAGGGAAACAGTGCCTGTGTCAGTTCATGGGGTACAACGACACCTTTCCCCACCCTAAACTTATGAATCTGGAGACTCAAGTGGTCTTCTGAGGCAGGTTCATGTTGCTGGCCCAGGATCCATTCCCCCTTCTCCCAGTAAAATCTCTGATTTTCCCCATTGGAAGGGACATAGAATCTTTATGGTACGTAAATGAGTGGTTTGTAAGCTCTCATCTTTGCTTTCACTACAACCACCCCCCAACATTGTTTAAATTTCATGTTTGCTTTATTTTTAATTTTCTTAGAGTTTTTAACATAAAAATAATACATGCACAGGCTTAAAATGCAAACCATGCAGAAAGATATATATGCAGTGAAAAGTAAGTCTCCCTCCTCTCTCGACCCTCTGCCTTCTAGGTCTCCTCCCTAAAGGAAACCACTCTTGCCATTTTTATTAATACGTATAAACATATAGCCGGTATTTTTACAAAAATAGCAACATGCTACACACATGGATCTGCACCTTGCTTTTTAAAAATGAAAGATATATATGCAGTGAAAAGTAAGTCTCCCTCCTCTCTCGACCCTCTGCCTTCTAGATCTCCTCCCTAAAGGAAACCACTCTTGCCATTTTTATTAATACGTATAAACATATAGCGGGTATTTTTACAAAAATAGCAACATGCTACACACATGGATCTGCACCTTGCTTTTTAAAAATTAAACGTTTTAAGATATTTTTGGTTCATATGCACTTGTAAGAAATAATGCAAACAGATTTGTGGACACTCTCCTCAGTTTCCCCCAATGGTAACATCTTGCAAAACTGTTGTACAATATCACAACCAGTTAATTGCTCTGATACAATCCACTGACCTTATTCAGACTTCCTCACTTTTACTTGTATTCTTTTATGTGTATTTAGCTGTATACAATTTTATCAGATAGGTTCGTGCATCCACCACTGCAGTCATGGCACAGAGCAGTTCCGTTACAACAGGGGTCTCTCATGTTTCCCTTTTATGACCACAAATAACTTCCTCCTGTCTCTTCTCCCATCCTGAACCTCTGGCAATCACTAATCTATTCTCCATTTCCAAAATTTTGTCTTTTCAAAAATGTTATATAAATAGAAACATAAAATATATTATCTTTTGGTTTTGGTTTATTGGAAAAAGAGTATCCTTTTGTTATAGTTTTTAAATTTTGAGATGAGACTTTAAACTTTGCCTAAAATGAAATCAAATTTATAAAACTAAAAAGTGACTTTGTAAGAATAGGAGAGTACTAATTATATTTTTGTATATCAAAGTTAGATAATATTACTATTTTTTATTTAATCCAATTCTCCGGGCTGTATTTTTAAAACAATGTAGGGGTCATTACACATTTCTTTCAAGCATGTAAGGAGTGCTTTAGTGGAGGCATTTTAGCAAACAGTCTCCAAACACCAGTAAATGACAATGAATAAAGCTACTGTCCTCAAAGAGCTTGTGGTGTAACAAGGGAGTCTGAATAATTTCATTGTAATCATTCAGCATTAGGATAACTGTCTAGAGGGGATGCTACCTCTATAGCACAGAGAGGAGAGGAGAGGAGCTTAGCCTCATGTGGAGGTTAGAGAAGGCTTTGAGGAGGAGAGAACATCTGAGCTGAGGAGTAAAAGCAATCCAGGCACAGGCAACAGTGTGGGCAAAGACACTGAGGCATGAATGAACTTAAGAAGTGAGATACCAAAAATTCAAGATTTCTAGAACAGCAGGCAGAGGATTAGCCCAACGCTGCAAGCAGGAACCCAATTAGAAGCAAAGGCTCTCTCCTGTAGGCTACATGAACCATTGATGGTTTTAAGGAGAAAATGGTCAGATTTGCATTTTACGTAATATACGTAATCAGATAATTACTCCCGGATATGTATGTAATCAGATAATTATGCCTTTTTGGGATGCCTGAAATGTTTCGTAATAGTAAAAACTGAATGTTGTTATATAATACATTTTTTTCTGATCATGTCATTGCCATTTGTATTAGCTTCCTATTATTGCAGTAACAAATTACCACAAACTTAGTAGCTTACAACCTCACAAATGTATTACCTTACAGTTCAAGAAATCACAAGTCTGAAGTGGGTCTTATGGGGCCGAAGTCAAGATGTGAGCAGGGCTGTGCTCCTTCTGGAGGCTCCAGGGAGAATCCACTCTCTTGCCTTTTCCAGCTTCTGCATTCCTTGGCTCATTGCCCCCTCTGTCTTCAAAGCCAAACAGTGTAGTGTCTTCAGATCTCTGCCTTCCTCTCTTGCCTTCGTCTTTCACTTATAAGAATCCTTGTGATTCCATTAGGCCAGACTCATTGATTCATTATAATATCCTCATCTCAAATTCAGCTGATTAGCAACTTTAATCCCATCTGCAACGTTAATTCCCCCTGCCATGTAACGTAATATATTCTCAGATGTCAACAATTAGGACTTGGACATCTTTGGAGTGGGGCAGTTATTCTGCCTACCACATCATTCATCCAACATTTTAAAAAAAAAACCTTTTTAATTGTGTTAAGAGATGGCTGGTTAGCTCAGTTGTCTAGAGCACAGCCTTACAACCCCAAGGTCATGGATGTGGATCCCAGGACAGGCCAGCCGCCAAAAAATAAAATAAAATAAAAAAATTTTAAATAACTGTTTAAAAATCCTTAACACATAATTTACCATTTTAATCATTTTTAAGAGTACAGTTTAGTGGCATTAAGTACATTCACATTGTCGTGCAGCCATGAGCAGCATCCATCTCCAGAACTTTTTCATCTTCCCAAACTGAAACTCTGTACTCATTAAACAGTAACTCCCCATCCCACCCCAACCCCCTGGCAACCAACATTCTACTTTCTACCTCTATGAATTTGACTACTCTAGATACTTCATTCAACATTTATTGAATAACTACTATGTGCTAATTATCCTGCCATAAATTGGGGAATCAAAGATTTTTTTAAAAAAGATGTGGTTTCTAATCTCAAAAAAATCTATCGAGACTGGAAAAAATGCATAGACAAAGATGGAGTGTCTCCCCTTTGCCTACAGATCTCAGTCCCAGATCCTTGCCAGCCTGCACAGTCAGGCCTTGTGTCCATCTCTCCACCTGTCGTGGGCTTGTGTGCATGTCAAGTACAGTTCTATGTCCTGAGGATAGAGAAGTAAATGACTCGTGGCTTATGCTTCACTATTTGTATCCTGCATCTTCCTCTTTCTTGGAATTTTTTTTTTTTTTTTTTTTTTTTTTCTAGCTAGTATGGTGATTGGAACCCTTGACCCTGGTGTTATAACATGCTCTAACCAGCTGAGCTATCTGGCCATCCCTTCTTGGATTCATTTCAATTATGCTTTTTGATGAAATACATCCTTGAGTAATTATTCCTAGAGTCCATTGGTAGCAAAATTTGTGAGTCCTGGACTGTCTGAACATTCCTGTATTTTTGCCTCATGCTTGAGTGCTATTTTGACTGGATATAGAATTCTAAGTTCAAAATAATTTTCCCTCAGAATTTGGAAGATATTGCTCTGTCTTCTAACATCCAGCCTGGTGTTATAACATGCTCTAACCAGCTGAGCTATCTGGCCATCCCTTCTTGGATTCATTTCAATTATGCTTTTTGATGAAATACATCCTTGAGTAATTATTCCTAGAGTCCATTGGTAGCAAAATTTGTGAGTCCTGGACTGTCTGAACATTCCTGTATTTTTGCCTCATGCTTGAGTGCTATTTTGACTGGATATAGAATTCTAAGTTCAAAATAATTTTCCCTCAGAATTTGGAAGATATTGCTCTGTCTTCTAACATCCAGAGTTTTTGATAAAAAGTCTGATATCAAGCCAATTTCTAAGAGTTCCTTTGTCAGTAACCTGTTTATACTGTCTGGAAATGTTTAGGGTTTTCTTTTTATCCTTTGGCCAATAAATTGTGAGCACTGTGTGTCTGGGCATAGATACTCTTTTCATGTATACAGCATGGAACTAAGGGAGCCCTTTTACGGGTTCATTTTTTCAGTCCAGGGAAGTTTTCTTTTATTATTTCTTTTATTACTTCTTCCTCTCCATTCTCTCTGATCTCCTCCTAGAATTCCTATTAGTTGGGTATTGGTACTTCTGGATCCATTCAACATGCCTCAACTTTTCTTTCAGAGGTTCCATCTTTCTGTATCTCTGTGAAACACTCTAGGAGAATCCCTCAACTTGATCTTCCAGCTCATTATCAGCTGAGTGTATTCTGTTAAGCAGCCTACCTATTAAGTTGTGTGTGGGGGAGGTTGTTTGGTTTTTTGTTTTATCATCATGGTGGTAGTATTTTTAATTTCCAAAAACTGACTGGTTTTCTTCCTTAGCAGCATCTTCTTTCTGTGAATATTAATTATAATTATTTTTATAGTCTTCTGATTGCTTTATTAATTCTGTTTCTTTAAGTTTTAGTTTTTCTGTTTGTTTATTTTGTTGCTTCTTTTATCTTGTCACTTTTCCCTAACTGTTGGTTACTCTTAGCTATCTGTCCATACTTATAATAGGGAGTTGGAACTGAATACCTATCTATGTCTGTCTGTCAATCTATTTATCTATCTATCATCTATCTTTGTAGCTCAAAAGTAAATCTTGGGTCTCCTAATTTCAGACGACCAAGTGGGGAAAGGATGATATGCTTGTCTTCTGAGTGAGAGGGGTTCTCAGGGTCATATCTTACCTGGAACACCTCCCTCTTTCCTTGGTTCCTGTTTCAGAAGTCCCCCTTCAGAGATCTCTGCTCATGGCTTTATCCTAGATACAAATGACACAGCTACTGAGTCAGCATTTGTGGGAGAAGAGACCTGGCTGGCCTGACTCTTTTTTTCTTTTCTTTTTATCTTTCTTAACGTTTTACTAAAATGTGGCATATATCAGAAAATTGCTCAAAGTTAGCACATCCTTGTAACCAGCATCCAGATCAAGAAACAGAATATCACCAACATCCAAGGCCTGTGTCCCCTTCCAAGTCACTATACCTCCAAGGATAATCACATCCTAACCTCCATTACTATAGATTTGTGTTACCTTTATTAAAACATTATGAATGTATCTTACTCTTGTGCTGCTGTAATAGAATACCACAGACTGAGTAATTTATAAAGAACAGTTTTATTTCTTACAGTTCTAGAGGCAGGGAAGTCCAAGATCAAGGGGTCACATTTTGTGAGGACCTTCTTGCTGTGTCATAATGTGGTGAAGGCATCACATGGAGAGAGAGCATATGAGAGATTGAACTACAGCCTTAAGCCCTTTTATAATTGGCATTAATCCATTCGTGATAGTGGAGCCCTCATGACCTAAATACCTCTCATTGTGCTTCACCCTCCCAACATTGTTGCACTGGAAATTAAGTTTCCAACAAATGAATTTTAGGAGACACATTAAGACCATAGAATAAAGGAATTTTACTCTTTTTAGTCTGGCTTCTTTCTCTTAAAATGTTTGTGAGATTCATCTACATTATTGTGTGTGGTTATGGTTTGCTCATACTTGTTGATGTATAGCATTCCATCTTATGAATATACATTTACCTATTAATTTTCCTATTGATGTGTATTTGAGCAGTTTTCAGTTTCAGGATATTATCAATAGTGCTTATATGTATATTTGATGAATGTATGTATGGATTTCTTTATATCAGTCTGTTTTCTGTGGCTGATAACAGAATAGCTAAAACTGTGTAGTTTATAAGAAAATGAAACATTTCTCACGTTTTTGGAGGCTGAGAAGTCCAAGGTCGAAGGGATGCATCTGGTGAGGGCCTTCTTGGCAGGAACTCTCTAGAGTCCAATGGTGATGTAGGCAGTCACATAAAGAGAACTGAGGAAGAGCACTTGTTAAAGTGCTCACTTGCTCTCCTTATAAAGCCACCAGTCCACATCCGTGATAACCCATTAGTTCATTAACCCATTAATGGACTAATCCTCATGATTCAATCACCTCCTAAAGACCCCACCTTTCAACACTGCCACATTGGGGATCAATCTTCCACATGAGCTTTGGAAGGGACAAACATTCAACCTATATCAGGAGTGAAATTGCTGAGTAATAGGGTAGGTATAAGTTGACTTTAGTAGATTCTGCCAGTAGTTTTCTAAAGTGACTGTACAATTTTACACCTCCCCAGTGGTCTATGAAGGAGTTCCAGTTATTTCACAGCTTTGCCAACACTTTTCTGTCCTTTTAATTGTAGTCATTCTGGTGGGTGATATTGTATTTAGGTACTAATTTGCGTTTCGTTGATGACTAATGAACTTGGAAATGTTTTTATAAGTTAATTTTCTCTGATCTTTTTAAAGACTTAAAAAAATTTTTTTAATTTAAAATACTGTATCAAGCAATTTCTCAGCTTTTTATTACAAAATTTTCACATACAGAAAAGTTGAAAGAATTGTGTGATGAACACCCATATACCTAGTACCTAGATTCAAACAATTGTTAACCTTTTGCTATATAGTTATGTGTGACTAAACAACAGGATACATTCTGAGAAATGTGTCATTAGGCAATTTTGTTGTGCAAACATCATAGAACGTACTTACACAAACCTAGATGGTATAGCCTACTACACACCTAGGCTATATGGTATAGCCTATTTCTTCTAGGTGACAAACCTGTACGGTGTGAATACTGTAGGCAGCTGTAACACAATGACCATGACATCATTAGGTGATAGGAATATTTCAGCTCCACTGTGATGTATGGGGTCACCATTATTTATGGGTCCATGACTGACCAAAATGTTATTATGCAGTGCATGACTCTATTTTCTTCATGTGTGTATAATTGTTTTGCTGACCCTTTATGAAGTTAGTCTCAATCATAAAGATACTTGACCCATAATTATGCCAGAAAGTATCTTATAGAAATAGACATTTTTCTACATAGCCACAAAACCATGACCATATCTAATAANATGCTCAAGTCTCCCCAGTTGTTCCCGAAGTATTTGTAATCTACTTTTTTGAACCAGCAGCCAATCAAGGCTAACTCACTGCATTTGATCGTTATAACCCTTTAAACATACCCACCATCTACCCTCTCCCCTGACATTCACTTTTCGAAGAGCCAAATTCTGTTCTAATTGTCTATATAAAGAAATTTTTAAAATACGGCAAGACTTTGGGGACTTAGAACAACTATTTCATTATATTCCACAATTTTATGGATCACAAATTCAGGCACGTCCCAGTCGAGCGATTCTTCTGTGTCACACGACATTGACAAAGGTCACTTGGTGGTATTCAGTTGTCAGATGAACTAGTGTGTGGAGTTCAACATGGCTTTACTCTCACGTCCAACCCCTTGATTGGGATGGCAGGAAGACTGGGATCAGCTGGGACTGCCCACCAGAGCATGCCCATGTAGCATCTCTAGCATAGTGGCCTCAGAGTAGTCAGTTTTCTTATATAATGGCTCATGGCTTTGAGAATAAGTTTTCTGGTGAACAGGACCTGAGCTGCTTACATTTTATAACCTAGCCTCAGGACTCCTATAGCATCACTTCCATCATGCTCTGCTGTTTGAAGCAGTCGAAAAGCCCACCCAGATTCAACAAATAATTTGCCCTTCTCTCACATGCAAAATGCATATCCTTTTCCAAGACTCCTCCAGTCTCAACCCACTATGACATCAGGCTGCAGCTGTGTGAGATGTGCTCTTCTTTATCTTGGTCTCCCTGTGAAGGTGCTGGATAATGAATTACTGCCTAGCTAAGGAGCTATGAGGCATGCCCTTAAGATTCTCAGAGAGCTTTTTGTACAACAGACAGGGTACAACGCACCATCTTAAGCCTTTCTGAGGTATAAGCAAGGGTCTTATCCAGTCATGCACTGGATCCCTTGTAGAATGTTCTACATTCTGATTTTGTCTGCTTGTTTCCTCTTGGTCTCATTTAACTTTTTCTCAAACTCCCTCCCTCA
>NW_007726169.1:1104797-1107517 GCF_000696425.1 Galeopterus variegatus
TGATTTTGTCTGCTTGTTTCCTCTTGGTCTCATTTAACTTTTTCTCAAACTCCCTCCCTCACCTCCATATCTTCTGTAAAATTAGGCCAAGAGGCTTGATGGGATTCAGGTTGAACATTTTGGCAAGAATACAGTCATCCCTTGGATTCTGTGGGGAATTTGGTCCAGGACTTCCTGCCTCGGATGCTCAAGTTTCTGATATTAATGGCATAATATTTGTAATAACCTGTGCACATTCTCCCACATACTTTAAATTATCTCTAGATTACTTATAATACCTAATACAACGTAAATGTTATGTAAATATCTATTATACTATATTGTTTAGGGAATATGTGCACATGTTTAGAAAAGTCTGCACATGTTGAGTACAGATGCAATTTTGCTTTGGAATATTTTCAGTCTGAGGCGGTTGAATTCATGGATTTGGAACCCACGGATATGGAAGGCCGACTGTACTTCATAGGTGATTCAGTACACATTACACTGCATCATATCTACAGGCACCTCATGTCAGATTGTCCTACTGTTAATGTTAGGTTTCCTCACTTCCATGTGGTGGTGACCACCAGATCTCTTCACTGTAAAAGTGCATTTTCCTCCTTGTGATAAGCATGTAATTTGTGGGGAGATACTATTTATAAAAAATATGAAATACTTCACAAATTCATGTCATCTTTGTGCAAAGTCCTTGCTAATCTTGGCATCCTTCCAATTTGACTCTGTGCTATGGGAGACAGTCCTGACCCGGCTCTTGCGAATACAGATCATCCATCTCTGGTCCCAGTACCTCCTCCTGCTACAGGTATCTGTTGACTAAGCTTAGAATATCCCTGAACTGCTCTAGTTTCCTTGGTAGTAGTTTTTTCCTACCCTTGGTTTTGCTCCAGTTTTTCTATCAATCTGATCCCATCTGCTTTTTATTTTACAGGGATTCCTGTATACTTCTGTTCTTCTTGTGGCATTGTTTTTTGTTTTCCAGTGTTTTTATAAATTTCATGTGTGCATATGAAATACCCACAAAGAGATAGAATGTGTAGTTTTAAAAGATTTGAAGCAGAAAGTAAGAAGTTGGTGTGTGTGGTTGTGTTCAGAAAGACATCTCTAGCCAAACTTTCCTCTTGGGAACCATATTGTAGGGTATATTACTCCATTTCTGTTGCTTATACCAAAATATCTGATACTGGGTAATTTATAAAGTATTAAAATTTATACCTTACAGTTTTGGAGGTTTTGAAGTCCAAAGTCTAGGGGACACATCTGGTAAGGGTCTTGTTGGTGGATGGTGACTCTTCACAGCAATGCAGGGTGTCATGTGGCTAATGGTTTGAGCAAGAGAGAGCTAAGCTTCTCACTTGCTTTCCTTACAAAGCCATCAGAACCACGCTGATTACTCCATGAATGGATCAATCCACTCACAACAGTATAATCGACACAGTCTAATCACCTCTTAAAGGACCCACCTTTTAATTACCATAATAGGATTTCCCACCATTAACACTATTACTCTTAACACTGTCATGGTGAGGATTAAGCTTCTAATACATGAAACTTTGGGGGACACGTTCAACCCATATCACAGGGTAACAATGAAAAAGTGTCACATTATTAAAACATCACATTGTACCCCATAAATATGTACAATTATTACCTGTCAATTAAAAAAATTTTTTTGAAAGTATCAGATTATAAGGACCAAAACAAGATTGTTATGGACTTTATTGTGTTCCCCCAAAATACATAGATTAAAGCCACAAGCCCCAATGTAATTATGTTTGGAGATAGGTCCCTTTAAAAAGCAATTAAGGTTAAATGAGGTCATAAGAGTGGAGCCCAAATCCAATATGAGTGATGTCTTATAAGAAGAGAGACACCAAGGATGTGCATCTACAGAAAGACTACAGCAAGAAGATGACCATCCGTAAGCCAAGGAGAGAGGCCTCAAGAGAAACCAGCCTGCTGGAACTGTGAGGACATAAGTGTCTGACCTTGGACATCCAGCCTCCAGAACTGTGAGGAAATAAGTGTCTGTTGTTTAAGCCACCCAGTCCATGGTATTTTGTTGTGGCAACCCAGAAGACTGATCCACAGAGCATGGAAGACGTATGACTTACCAAGAAATTTAGAATTTATTCTGTAAATAATGGGGAGCCATTTGGGTTGTAAGAAGAGGAGTAACAGGATCAGATCCTTTGGGTAGGAAGATCACTATAAAAGCAGTACAAAGGAACTTTGAAGCAAGGAGAGAGTAGAAGCAGAGAGACCAGTTAGGAGGCATTTTAAAGGTGTGGATGAGAAATGATGAGGACTTGAACAAAGTCAACTGGACAGATAAAATGATAAGAAGGAAGAATCAGCATAATTTATTTATTGACCAGTTAAGAGGAAGCAATACCAAATTCTTCTCAGTTTCCTGAATTGGGAAGTAATTGTAGCAGACTTTTATTTGTTTTCTACCCAGTTTTCCTCTTCCTAAAAGCACCCAGATTGTGCTCAAGAATCTACCTTCGACCTCCCCTGTTGTGCAGCCCATGTGCTTTGGCAAAGCTGACACCTATCCCAGTTTTAGAGGCAGACCTTGACTGACTTACACTAATTAGCACATCCCATGGCTCTCACTATATGGTGGATCTTCAGAAAGTTCATGGAAAAATTTGTATTGTCTTTTTTTTTTTTTTTTCCTTTTTGTCTTTTTTCGTGTCCGGCAATGGATCGCAACC
>NW_007726169.1:1108180-1110775 GCF_000696425.1 Galeopterus variegatus
CGGGAACCGGTCTGTATGTGGGATCCGAACCCTCGGCGGGAGCGCCCCCGTGCTCCCAAGCGGCACACTGCAGCAGTGCGCCACCGGGCCGGCCCCTGTATTGTCTTTTAATTGTATTTTTCCATGAACTTTTTGAAGTACCCTTGTAGTTTTTGGTTTAGGAGTAATCATGTGATCTAAACCTGCCAATTAGGGTGAATGTCAGATTCTTGATTGGAATACCTGGATGGAAGTGCTGTTCCCCACTGGACGAGAACAAGGAAACTTTTACACTGCTTAATAGGCAACCATCCTGTGACGCCCAGGGAATGAGCCATAGACTGGAGCTGACCATGGCAGACAAAGCAAAGACAGGTCTCCAGTTGTATCCTTGGGCTGCTGGACCAACCAACTGTGAAGTCCTGGACTCTCCTATGATGGAGCCTAGAAATCCTCCTGTTGTTTAAAGCTGGTTTAAATTGGATTTTCCTGTTACTTGCTGTATTAATCCATTTCTGTTGCTTATAACAAAATACCTGAAACTGGGTGATTTATAAAGAAAACAAAATTTATTGCTTATAGTTTCAGAGGCTGGGAAGTCCAAATTCCAGGGAACACATTTGGTGAAGACCTTGGTGGTGGCGACAGTGACCCAGGGGTCTCACATGGCAGAAATGGCATAGCAGAGAGAGATAGTTCCTCCTTCACTCTCCTTTTTAAGCCCTCAGAACCATGCCCCTGACCACCATTATTAATCCATTTACTACGGCATGGTCCTACAATCTAATCACCTCTTCAAGGCTCCACCTTTCAATTACTGTAATAAGATTTCCCACCCTCTTAACAGTCACAATGGGGATTGAACTACTAATACATAAAACTTGGGGCACACAATGCACATCACTTGCCATATAAGGATATGGGCAATCAGGTAAATGGTGAAGCCATTAACCAGAATATGCAAGGCAAAAGGAGGGAAGGTTTGAAAGAAGAGACGTTTCATCCTGAACTTTCACAGTCCCACATTTTTGCTTGATGTTGATTCTTGGGTCTGGAATGACCCCTCTAAAACTGGCACTACCCACACATGAGGTCACATCATGCCCATTGATTTATTTTGATCTCACATTTGTGGGCCTGCTGAAAAAGTCCTACTCGTACTCCAAGGCTGTATTCTGATGGCCCTTCCTCTAAAGCCTTTGCAAACCCCTCTTATGTCCAGGTCAGAATTCACTTGCCTTCTGAGCTTCCATCACATTTTGGACATGGGTCTATCATCTCTTTTATCACCTCATGTCATTATTTCCTCCACTGGGCACTGACTGACCTCCCTAACAGCCCAGAACACCTCATACTCATCTTTGTGTCCACATCTGCACCCCCAGGGCATCCGAGAGGCACCTGAAGATCTTGATAAGCAGATGACCGCTGTTTTCCCCCATTTTCTCCTCGAACTTATGGATCTACTTGCCACCACACCCCGTCAGACTGAGAGAAACTCTGGCTACCAGACTATAGATTATATAATAAATTACCAGAAAAATATGAAAATATAGGAATGATAGGAAAAAGGTATTTTTTTACGGAACTGGGAACACAGAAAAAGTAAAGTTGGGTTAATAAGTACTTCTATTATAATGATGCAATAGCTGCTTCTTTGCCAAGTTATCAGGATGACACACACACACAATCTCTCTGAATATATAAGATGGGTTTACAATTTCTGTTATTACTGCTGAACACTGTGGGAAGAATCTAAAATTGGCACTACCCACACATAAGGTCACATCATGCCCATCAATTTATTTTGATCTCATGGAAGGCGTTTTGGAGCAGTGCTCGAGAAATAGCTCAACCAAAAGAACGTCTTAATTATGTAAAAATAAACTCCAGTGATTTAAATCCATTAATCTTACATAATAAGATTTCAAATATAGTACTGTAATTTCAATATACAAAAAATAAATAAATAAAAAATAAAAGCCTTAATAATTTGATCTCATAGGAGATAAATTCTACCTAAATTTTTGCAGGAAAAAGTTAAATTGGAGAACAATAATTGATCACCTTCAAGGGCCTTTAGTAACTTGAATTGGAGGGTGGACAAGTGTTGCCACACTTAGACCAAGGATGGTAATGAATAATGATAGTTATTTAACAAATTGTCATTGAGTGCTTGCTATGTGCCAGGTATTGTTTGAGGTGCTGAGGATATAGCAGTGAACAAGCACATTGAATAATGATGATAAAAAGGACATTTACTGAGCCTTTACTGTGGCCAGACCCTGGGTGCAGTGCTATGTGTATATTGATTCATTGATCCCACCCTTACCACAACTCCACGAGCTACTATCATTATCCCCACTTTACAGATATAGAGGCTTCCAAGAGGGAATTCACCCAAGGTCACAAAGCCAATTAAAGTGGTAGAAGTTGGACTCTACCCAGGCTTATCAGATTCCAGAAGTAACACAGGAATTGAGTGGAAATGACTGCTGGAAATGTTTCATAGGTAGGGAACTAAGCCATTTAAAAATGTTTTCACTCTATTTGCTTAAGCATTCCATTTTTACAGTTGGTGTAAAGGTAAAATTCACTATGGTTCTACCAAAACTT
>NW_007726169.1:1111347-1112411 GCF_000696425.1 Galeopterus variegatus
AATGACTGCTGGAAATGTTTCATAGGTAGGGAACTAAGCCATTTAAAAATGTTTTCACTCTATTTGCTTAAGCATTCCATTTTTACAGTTGGTGTAAAGGTAAAATTCACTATGGTTCTACCAAAACTTCAACAAAAATCTAAATCAGTGAAGCCCAGTCAATGAGATTTCATCATGACATTAGTAACTACTTAAGCTCAGGGATCTAGAGAACTGTATGTGACTTAGCCTATACCTTGGCAAACTTTTTTTAACCACTTTAATTCAGTGTTTCCAGTGTTTTACTGCGACCTTTTGTAACAGTTGTAATATCCGCATACCACCTGTGCTATTATTTACTTAAAACTGACTCATTGTTTTTACTTCATGTTTTAAAGGAAATTTAATATTACTAGTATAAATAAAGAGCCACTAATTCATTCAAAAAATATTTATGAAGTGCCTAACATACACTAGGCAGTGGGGATACAGAAGTGAAAAATAAATTTAAAAGAATCTCCACTCTCGCAGAGCTAATGTTCTAGTAGGGGTGACAGAAAATAAACATGACAAATAAGTAAAATATATAGTACATTATAGAGTGATCAGTGATGAAGGAAAAAAAACCAGGGGGAGAGCAAGTGTGAGTGGAGAGAGTTAAAATTTTCAATAGGGTGGCCCAGGAAGTCCTCATTGAGACAGTGACCTTTGAGTAAAGACCTGAAAGGGACCAGTCATGTGCAAATCCAAGAGAAAGGCTATCCAGATAGTGGGAAAAGACAGTGCAAAGCCCTGAGGAGTGAGTGTGCCTGGGGTGTTCGAGGAACAGCAGAGAGGTTATGGGCAGAAGCAAGGAGACTAGACAAAAGCTAATGCAAAAATCCAAGCAAGAGGGGCTGGATGGTTAGTTCGGTTGGTTAGGGTGTGGTGCTGATAACACCAAGGTCTGGGGTTCCATCCCTATACTGGTCAGCTGCCAAAAAATGTTCAAGCAAGAAATGATGGTGGCTTGGACCAGAGGGATGAGAAATTGTCAGATTCTGGAAATGTGAAGGTAGAGTCAACATGTGCTAATGGGCCAATTA
>NW_007726169.1:1112673-1113941 GCF_000696425.1 Galeopterus variegatus
GAGAAATTGTCAGATTCTGGAAATGTGAAGGTAGAGTCAACATGTGCTAATGGGCCAATTATAGAGTATAAGGGTAAGAGGAAGGGGGTCAAGGAAACCCCCAAAACTTTTAGCCTGAGCAAGCAACTGAAAGGATGGAGTCTGATCAATTTCTTTTTTTTCTCCCCACCCCCACCACAGGTTTTCCTCACCCCCCAGATTTCGATTTCTGTCACTTACATCACAATCTCCCCACTCAATAAAAGAAATTTAGAAAGCACTGGTGTTCAAAAGAACACGTTTAAAGCTGCTTGTGACTTTGCTTACTTAAAGCCTGTGTGTGCTTTTAAGCAGCAACTTCTGAGGCTAGATCATTGTATTAGTCTATTGCTGTTGCTTATAACAAAATTCACAGAACTGGGTATTTTATAAAGAAAACAAGATTTATTGCTTACAGTGTTGGAGGACCAGAAGTCCTAAGTCCAGGGAACACACCTGGTGAGGGTCTTGGTTGTGGCAGCAGGGTATAACATTGCGAGATGACAGAAGTAGAGAGAGATTAACCTCCTCATTCACTCTCCTTTTAAAGCCCTCCAAACCACGCCCATGACCACCATTTTTAATCCATTCACTATGGCCTGGTCCTTTACTCTAGTCAGCTCTTCAAAGCTCCACTTTTCAATTACCATAACAGGATTTTCCACCCTTTCAACAGTCACAGTGGGAATTACATTTGGGGGGGACATTCAGCCCAAGGCAGTCATAAAAGGCAATTCAGGGGCCGGCCCGGTGGCGCACTGCTACAGTGCGCCGCTTGGGAAGCGCGGCGGCGCTCCTGCCGAGGGTTCGGATCCCACATACAGACCGGTTCCCGCTCACTGGCTGAGCGAGGGGCGGGTGCAGCGCCGAGGGTTGCGATTCCGTTGCCAGTCCCGGTCCGGTCCGGGCCCGACACTGAGGGTTGTAGTCCGTTGCCGGACACGAAAAAAGACAAAAAAAAAAAAGGCAATTCAGCTTCTGTCCTGTTCACTAAAACATTGCAGTTCTGTGATTCTGCAATCTTCAATGATTACATTGAAAAAAATTACTCTATTTTTTCAGGGATCCAGCAGACACCTTTCAGAATACTGAAATTCTGCAATATTGTAAATATACTGAATATACTCTGAATATTTTAATTATGCTAAATTCTGTTTAGAGTAATTGTTACATTGATTGGTCAGCTGCATGCTAAGGAACACAGTTTTCTCAAAGAGCACTCCTGGGTCTTCCGACTTAAGCTATAAACA
>NW_007726169.1:1115531-1116456 GCF_000696425.1 Galeopterus variegatus
AAACTGAACATGTATAAAATGATAAAGGAAAAATCCTTCATAATAGGATTTTTATGATAAATAGATGACTACTAGTTCTACAACTTTCAGGCTGGATTCCACACTGGACTGCAGACCTGCCTGTCTGGTAGTCCCAAACTGAACTTATCCTTTGCCTCAAACTGCCCCATTCCTATGTTCTGTATACCTATTGATGACATCTCCATCAACCTGATTGGCCAGGTTCAAAACTTGAATCTTTGACCTTTCTCTATCCTTTGCTTCCTATATCCAATTAGTTGCCAAATACTGCCCACTGAACAGCTTCCTAATAGGCTTCCCAGCATCTAATCTCTCCCTTCTTCATCACACTCTAGAATTCTCTTTTTAAAGCTCATATTTGTTATTATTTGCTCAAAAACTTTACAATTTTTCTCCTGTCACCTCTCCCCCAGGGTGGTAGTTTGCAACCTTTCCCCCAGGGTGATGGAGATGCAAAGTATTACTCAAAGCCCATTTCTTCTGAGCAGTGAGAAGCCCCAAAGGGGTTAATTTCCAGGAACCCTCAAGAGAGAAGCATTCCTCTTTGGAAAATTAACCCTGAACTGGGGTTCTTTCTCAGTATTTATTCTCCAGGCCAGAAAGTTACAGAAAAGGAACATAGGTGGAGTTATGGCTACGTAGTTTTAACAATGGAGGCTGGTAACATCAGTGGTAACAAAGTGACATTACATAATGCAATCAGTAAAAAGTTAAGTCAGTCCACCAACAAAAGCTTGTTCTTAGCAAACATTTTCTTTCCCTACAGCAATTTCCTGAGCATATTTACATAACAATCAAATAACTTTAGGTTAACCTGCACCAAGGATGTCTGTCCTTGAGCTGGCAATTTTGCTGTGTTACAATTCTTTATCTACAACAGAGACTTTAGCCTGGGGAAAGTTTC
>NW_007726169.1:1116626-1117433 GCF_000696425.1 Galeopterus variegatus
GGTGTTTGTGGGAAGGAATGGGTGAGGCAAGGTAGTAAGCAAGTTTGAGCAAGTTTAGGTTTGAATAGTTTGAATGTTGGGAGGCTCTGGGATATAGGGGTGATCTCTAGTTGTCCAGTACTTGGCCCTGGTATGATTTACTACAGTGGTTTAGGAAATACTGGTGTGTGAGTTAAATAAAGGAAGTGAGGGGATATAGACTTGGACTGGTTGTTTGTATATGTATGTGTTTACAGGCAAATTATTTGCCATCTCTAGGAATTTGCTAACCCTGGAGAGGCAGTTCCTCCTGGGATTCCCCAAAGCCCCAAGATGTTAGAGCATCATAAAATACAGAAAATAAAAACCACGATTTTAACACACCTCCCTTCCCATGCAACCTTTGCTCGCAGTTCTGGAAGCCCCAGAAATACTCTCATATATGAAATAAGTTCTGTAGCACACCTCTAGAAAATCTGCCACCACCCATGGCCCTGGCTGAATAGCATCACCAAGTCTCATACGAAGTGACCACGATCTCTCCTTTACCTCCTTCCCCCCCAGCCATTGGACCAGTGATGGTACCTGACACAAACACCCCATCTATAGGGTGGCTGGCAACCATGACCATTGTGGCCTGTCTCAAAAAGATAAACTGGACCAATCAAATTTCCTCTTTTAGGGATTTAAATTAAGAGCTACAAAAGAAGACTGTCACCTGAAGGTAAGGTGAGCTGGGAAGACCTGAGGTAGACTCGGGGCCTTTGCAAGTCATGTGTAGTCTACCTCTGCACCCCTCTGCCCACCCCAGCCCACCCCCTACCACCA
>NW_007726169.1:1118433-1128385 GCF_000696425.1 Galeopterus variegatus
CCCCAGCCCACCCCCTACCACCACCAAAATACTACAAATAGTTCATAATTTAGTCCATAATAACCATCTGGGGCTAGTGTTGGAGATTTTTTTTTTTTTTAAGGTTTCTTTCAAATGCCAAAATTAACAGAGATGCACTGCGGGAAAAAAAAAAACTGCAATTAAAGGTCAGATTTAATCAGGATGGAGTGGAGGGCACATGATGACTTTAAGTCCCCAAACGTGTTGCAAAGTGTTTTTAACTTCATATAAACATTTAAAGAACCACATGAACATAACCTAGTGCACCCCCTAGCTTCATTGGTCGTTCCAGTCTCTTGGAAACGTTCCTATGCTAGGCCACCCCCACCCCCGCCTCCTTCCCACGCTCCGCCTAACGGGCCACTACCCCTCCCCCAGGGACCAAGTCCGCAGTCTCTGTCGATTGCTTCTGTCTGGGCAGTGCGCCCGACGCAGTAGGCCCGCCGGATCGACTGCTCCTGTCTGGCCCGTCCCCGGGCGCGGGAAATGTTTCACTCAATCCTGCTCGGCGGCCACAGGGACCTCCTCAACCCTAACAACCCTCCCCGGCCGCCGCCGCCGCCGCCTCCTTTTACATCCTGACTCCCAGAGGTCCCGCGAATCGCGCAAGTGGAAGCGGAGAAGCTCAAGTCGTCGCCATGTCCGAAGCTTATTTCCCTGTGGAGTCCGGGGCGCTGGGGCCTGAAGAGAACTTTCTTTCCTTGGACGACATCCTGATGTCCCACGAGAAGCTCCCGGTGCGCACAGAGATCCCCATGCCTCGCCTCGGCTCTTTCTTTCTGGAACGGAGCTCAGGTGCGGACACTGACAACACGGTCCCTCAGGTAAGCCTTTCGGCGCGGATTCCTGCCCGGAAAGACTACAACTCCCGGCGGGCCTCGCGGCGCCGAGCGCGCTGTCCTCTGGGATTTGTAGTTTGGAGGAGGCTGGACCGTGGGAGAGCTAGGACTTCTCTCCGCGGGTCTCCCCGTGCGCAGAGTGGTCTGCTCGCTTGGTGTTCGCCACTTGTGCGGAAACTACGTTATCTTAGGTCGTCAGGCTCCCTCATTTTTGAAATTGTCCAAATTCATCAGTCTTTCCACCCAGCCCTACGTGTGCTGACAGTGCTTAAGGACTGGCTCCAGCTGAATACTTCATGATCAGAGTGCTGATCAAATTTGCCCTAAAACAAAACATCTTTGAGTTCTGTAAGAGCACGTGGTAAGTCTGGGAAACCCAAATTGCTAGGTTCATTCCTGCGTAATGACGACGCTATCAGCAGTCATTTACTGAGGGCTTAGCGCTAGCATGGATGAGGTAGGGGGAGTAAACTTTTCCATCTATAGCCCTTTTAGTATTTCGACAACCCTATACTTAGGTATTGTTACATGAAAGGAAATTGGTAAATTTCCAGAAAGGTTGGGAACTTGGCCAGGATCCCACAGTAAGTGGTGAGCTGGGATTCAAACCAAGGATCCAGTGGCTTCAAACACAAGTTTGTCTCAGGACTATGGCTTGTAAAGGTTAAGATTTATTACATCAAAAGGATACAAAGCAAAATCAGCAAAGGGAAAGGATGCATGGTGGTGACGTCTGCAGGAGACCAGGCACAAGCTCCCAGGAGTCTCTCCCAGTGGAGTCACACAGGATGCACTGAAATTCTCCTATAATGAATTCTGACATGTGTGAGATATTGTCTACAAGGGAAGCTCATTCAAGACTCAGTGCCAGAGGTCTTATTGGGGGCTAGTCACTTAGGCACTCTCTGCCTAGCGTGTACCAAAATTCTAGACCCCCAGAAGGAAAGCAGTTGTTCAACATGAACCATGTTGTTTATACAAACAGTTTAGACACAACAAGACACTCTCATCAATTCTGGGACTAGTGGCAACCTTCCCCAAATCCAAATTCCCAGAAACCAACCAAGAGCCAACCTTGCAAGCAGGCTTTGCTAGGATAGTCTCAAGCCTGCTATGTTAACTCTTTTCTGCACACTTTCTGTCTGGAAATGCCTTTATTTCACCTTTGCTTTTAAGGGATATTTTCACTGGGTACAGAATTTTACGTTAGCAGTTATTTTCTTTCAGTGCCTTTTAAAAATGTTATTCCATTTCCATTGTTTTGTGCCTTCTGCAGTTTCTCTGAACAAGTTGGCTTTAATTTATTGTTCCTTCTTTAAAGTCAGTGTGTTCCTCCCCCCCAACCCACAACTTCTTTTAAAATTTTCTTCATATCCTTGGTTTTCAGCAATTTGGATAAGATGCCTAGTTGTTGTTTCATTAGTATTTATCCTACTTACTGTTCATAATGTTCCTTGAATCTGAGGTTTGATACCTTTTTTTAATTGTGGGAAATTCACAGCCATTATTTCTTCAGATATTTCTTTTGCCTCAGTCTGTCAGTCTTCTTCTGGAATTCAAATCACATGCATGCGAGATCTTTTTTCCCCCTAAGCATCACATTTCATACGTCTGTTATGCTCTTTTCTGTACTTTCTCTCCATGCTTTAGGCTGGATATTTTCTACTGACCTTTTTCTAATTCATGATCCTCTCTTTGTCTACGTCACATCTGATATCTGCTAAATTTGGTTTAATCTATTGACTTTTTAGGTTGTTCTTATGTTTTCCAGTTCTGGAATTTCCATTTGATTTTTTAAATTTATTTTCAAGTCAGTGCCTAATTACTCTGATATTTGGTGCCAAATACTGGGCTTATGTCTCTCTCTTCTTTCTCAGATCTTGGCCCCTGCTTTGGCAGCCTCAAACTCAGTATTTGTCGCCCCAGTCCTGGGAGGTTTGCCACAAGCCCTGCTTGCACATCCCCAAACTGCTCCCACCTTTCGCAGCAGTTCTCCCTCATGAGAGTTTTACGCTTTTGTTACTTCTTTCAATCCAGTTATATTTGCTTTTGATTTTTTTTGAAGATTTCTCTTAATTTCTGGTCCATGATGACCACCTTATCTTGTTTTTTCAATTCTGTTAAGGCTTTAAAAATATAGAGACATTTATCTTTTCTGTCATCTCTGAAGCTGGGAAGTCTGGTGGGGAGAGGTTGCAGCCTAAACTCAGGCTAATCCTATTTTTCTTTTCATCCCCCCAGCACCCAGGGTGGTGCTTAGCACATAGTAGGCACTCAGCAAGTGTATATGTAGAATAGATATTGAATTTCAAAGAAAGTAGAAATGTTTGTTTATTATACCTCTGAAATGTCTACAGTTGGACAATTTTTATGTCAAAAAATGTCCCCTTGTACTACCTTTTTGTTCTCTACCATGTTTTTGCTATAAAAATCCATTTTCTCTCTCCATTCCATCATGACATTAAACTTCACATCACAAGCAGGTCTTCTGCATTTGATAGTCACTCCCCCAAGAAAACAGGCAGTATTGCTCATGCAACGTGTAAACTTCCTTTTCGTCACACACATTTACTATGTTATTTGTCTGTTTTTAACATCTACATTCTTGTGTGACGCAGGGCTCAAAGCTGGAACTCCCCTTGTGGCTGGCAAAAGGACTTTTTGACAACAAGCGGCGGATCCTTTCTGTGGAACTTCCCAAGATCTACCAAGAGGGCTGGAGGACCGTGTTCAGTGCAGATGCCAACGTGGTGGACCTCCACAAAATGGGGCCACATTTCTATGCTTTTGGCTCCCAACTCCTGCATTTTGACAGTCCAGAGAATGCAGATATTTCCCAGTCTCTGCTGCAGGCAAGTCATTGGTTTTAAAACGTTTGGCATTACAATGTGTCAGGAGCCAGCCGTCACTTTTACCCAGGAAACATATGATTTATACACTTAGTTTGTTATTCCAGGTCGACCTGCAATTACATGGTGTCTGCCACTTTCTTATGTTTTTAACTGTGACTTGTTTGCTGCTCTTCATATTTGCTTGCTAAGAGTTGGGACCAGCAAGAAGTCTGGGAAATGAGAAAAGGGTGATGGTGGATTACAGGCGACAAGCACTTAGATGCGCAGGCCTGGTCCGGGGGTCCCTGCTGGACATACATGAGTTACTTGGTTATTTGTTCCTTTCCCTTGTTCTGGGGTTGAGACCTGGCTCTGCCTTGAATTAGCTGTGTGACTTGGTCAAACTACTTGACCTCTCTAGGCATCAATTTGTCACCTGTAAGATGGAGATAATAACTGTGCCAAAATTATAGAGTTGTGGTAAAATTATCTTGTGTCATTTAATAAACAGTAACTATTACTATTTTCTATCAACAAAACAATGTTAGGCACATATTATCATCCTAACCTCATTTTTAACTTTTCATAATTACTTTTTATTATACTAATTTCGAAGGAACCACCCTCTCTGCCTTTTGTTTGTTTGTTTTTAGTGGGGGTTTTTTGTCTTTGGTTTTTTTGGCAGCTTGCTGGTGGGGGGATCCGAACCGTTGACTTTGGTGTTATAACACTGTGCTCCAACCACCTGAGCTAACCAGCCAGTCCCTCTCTCTGCCTCTTGGGACATATGTAGCTGAAAGGCTTTACCTCCTCATTTCTAGCTTTAGAAGAACTGTTTACTTAAGATACTTTTGCTCCCTAGGCTGCACTGACATCCTCCATCAGGCTTACGTGTTGTTTGGCCTAATATGTACTAGTGCTGTTTTTATTGTAGATGGTAAAGAAACACATCGTTGCTATTCATTCAGTAAGTATATCACTATAGATAGTTTTGGTTTTTTTGGCAGCTTGCTGGTGGGGGGATCCGAACCGTTGACTTTGGTGTTATAACACTGTGCTCCAACCACCTGAGCTAACCAGCCAGTCCCTCTCTCTGCCTCTTGGGACATATGTAGCTGAAAGGCTTTACCTCCTCATTTCTAGCTTTAGAAGAACTGTTTACTTAAGATACTTTTGCTCCCTAGGCTGCACTGACATCCTCCATCAGGCTTACGTGTTGTTTGGCCTAACATGTACTAGTGCTGTTTTTATTGTAGATGGTAAAGAAAAACATTGTTGCTATTCATTCAGTAAGTATATCACTATAGATAGTGCAAACTTAGGAAACTGTTTTGAGCAGAAAGCTGTTCTTTTTTTTTTTTTTTGCAGCTGGCCAGTAACGGGATCTGAACCTGTGACATTAGTGTTACAAGGCTGTTCTCCAACCAGCTGAACTCAGTAGCCAGCCCAGAAAGCTGTTCTTAAGTTGGAATCCTGCCCTTTTTTAATGAGTTGTGTTTTCTTTTTTCCAATTACTTTTTCAAAGTCTTTTAGATTAGAGTTGCTCATAGATAAGTTGATTTTGCCATGAGACAGTTGAAGAAATGAGCAGGGGCTTGAGGTTTGTGCTCAGAGCCCAGTGGTTAAATGGCACCCCTAGATATTATGCATCTCCATTCTGCTCTCAGACGGAACGAAGTAGAAACTGGATTCAATTAAACCAGACTCTGTTCTGATTGAAAACTGTCTGCATGTGACTACAGTGTATGATAACAGCCTTTGTTGCTAATAACTATAAGGGGTGATGCTTTTTAAGGAGTGCACCATGTGCCAGCCATTCACTAGGTGCTTTACGTGTTTTACTTCATTGGTTTTCATAACAATCCATTTCATAGACAAGGAAATCGAGGCTTAGCAATATGAAATAGAGTGGTAGAGGGGACTCAGACCTCTTCCTGACTAAGTCCTGAGACCAAGTTCTTTCCTTTCACGTCATTTAAATGTTCCTGGATAAAAATGGATCTGGCTGTATGAGATGTGAGATCAACCCTCATTTTTCCCTTCTTCTTCAGACATTTATTGGACGTTTTCGCCGCGTCATGGACTCCTCGCAGAATGCCTACAATGAAGACACGTCGGCACTGGTGGCCAGGCTAGATGAGATGGAGAGGGGCTTATTTCAAACTGGGCAGAAAGGCCTGAATGACTTTCAGTGTTGGGAGAAGGGGCAGGCTTCTCAGATCACAGCTTCCAACCTCGTTCAGAATTACAAGAAGAGAAAATTCACTGACATGGAAGACTAAAGGCCAGAAGAACACAGAATTGCTCCTTGTAGAATTTTCCCTCCATGAATCCATGAAAAGAGCTGGTTGGCCTCGTACAGAACCAGTATCATGTCCCACTTCATGGCTTCTTTCCTGTAGAAGTGTCATAAGGGTCTATCTGGCTGGGAACAGACATGCCGGAGAATGTCCCTGGCCCAGTGCATCTTCTGGGATGTCACACCTACTGACCAACAGCCCAGGCCTTTTAACCCAAGAAACCACAGCCGAGAAGAAATCAAAGTCCTTCCTAAATAAGGATCATTGACATATACTTTGCAGTAGTGCTGGAACTGGGACTCCTTGTGTCTGGGGCTGTGGGCAGCCTCAGATGTCCAGTTTCATTAGCTTCAAAGGACAGGTTCAAACTGGGTCATCTCTGCCTTTCTCACAAAATGTTCTCTTGAGCTTATTTGCCTTGTCTTCCTTGTGGTTCTACAAAGGACAGCACCCCCACGATGCTGGCCTGACTTGTAAATATTTCCTGCTGCCCGCCTGTGGGGAGTTACCCCAATTTCCAAAAACAGTCACCAAGAATAAGGGAGGAAAAAAGAATGGCAGATGAATGGCATGGCTTTTACTAAAAAGAAGATATTGCTTTCATACTCTGTAATTGGGGCTTTATGAGCTGGAATTCACATAACTGCAGTCACCTAGAGAGGAAATGGTTAAAGTGAGCTTGCTCTTGTCTCCGAGATCTTTAGAGCACCACACACTAATTCCATTCCCTGTCTAAAAAAGCTGTCAGGGAGTTGTTTGGAATTGCTAAGTAGTTATTAAAGGGTGTTAACCAGCCTTTGTTCCATCTGGAAATCAGGACTTCTTGAGGGTTGCTGATTGTGAAAAGCCCTGTTTCAGAAACTGAACATGGCAGATGTTAGTGGGCAAGAAACCTTGATTATGTTTTTTTTCTCTTCAGTAAATTTTGCAACAGTATTGCATAGAGGATCCCTAGCCATTTACTGGGAATCTTTTTACACAAGCAGAGAACTCTTCCCCCAGAGATCAAGGAGGCCAGGGCACCAAAGGGTAGTTTTCTCCACCCCACTGCTCCCCTCCAACCCCTGACAACTAGTGAAAATTATATTTGTTGTTGGAAATTATAGAAGGACTTGGGTATCCAGATTGTGCAGATGTCTTGATTCAAACTTAGAATGACAGAAATGCTTTTAAAATTCCTGTTTTAAGATGGAATTGATGATTTTGTAATTTCATTTTAGTGCTAAATAAATGATCAGTTTTACACAGGAATATATTCTGTACAAGTATTATATCTGTAACTGTAGTACTACAGATGATCAGCAAAACTATCAGAGAATTTTGTCTTTGATGGTATTTGACAATAATGCCCAAATAAATCCATGTTTGAGTAACTGCTCTTTTGTTTCTGTAATACACATAAAGGGCTGGCCAGTTAGCTCCATTGGTTGGAGCGCAGCCTGGTAACACCAAGGTCATGGGTTCAGATCCCCATACTGGCCAGCTGCCCAAAACAAAAACAAACAAATACACATAAATATGAGTTATCTTCTCCTAAGAAGATGAGCTTCCATTACTGCTGCAGCATTTGTATAGCCAGGGCCCCAGAAACAATTCATAGAGTGAGAAAAGCATATTATTTAATTTTTGGCATTATTATTTTCAGAGAGCTTTGTATTTAAAGTCAGTCCTGAGACTGCTGCCATTTTTTTCTTACTAAAAAAAAAATTGCTCAGGGGGTCACGTGCCAGGATTATGTGAGTACGTACGTGCAGAATTTATTTCCTGTTTTAAATTTTGAACAGATTATATTATACATAATAAATCTGCCCTCAAGCCTGTCAGACCACCCCTCTCCCCTACAACTTTCCCCAAATCAGTCTTTTGGGTTACTATTTAATCCCTTCAAGGAGGTGACTTCAAAAAGAGTCAACAAATTGACTCAAATACCAAATTGTCTTAAAATTCAGGCAGTAAATGGATTTCTCCTTAAATCCATTTCTGCTTAAGGGCTCTGTGCCCAGGTAACTAAGGCCTTAATAATAGACAGACCACACTGTATGCAGGTTTTTCCCAGGGACAACCTGGCTGCGGGAGGAGTGGGGCAAGACCCCATCTCCTCGGTCGGTTCCTCCTGCTCTCCCTGACCTCTAAACTTTGAGTGGCTCCAAGTTAAGTCCTTGGATCTCCATCTATTTGCTGACGACTTCCAAATTCGTATCTCCAGCCCAGATCAGTCCCTCCACCTCCAGACTTGTATCCAACCACCAGCCTAATGTTCCACTTCAACATCTGACCCAACGTGGCTGAGATGGAGCTCCCGATCTTACCCCCACGCTGCTCCTCCTATGGTCTTTCCCAACTCCAGTTTTGACAACTCCATCTTTCCCTGTTCACCAGGACAAAAACCTCAGTGTCCTCCCTGACCTTACTTCTCTCACTCTCCCTATCTTTTGGTTCTACCTTCATGTCATTTGTAGCAGCTGACCACCTCGTCCCCACCTCCGGTGCTGTCACTCGGGCCCAGACTCCCACCACTTCTCTGCTGGTTGCTGCAAACCCTCCTTTCTCCCTGTATTCACCTCCCACCCGCCTTCACACTCCTCTCGCCACAGCAGCCTGAGTGGTCTTGTTCAAAAGCTGGATTGTGTCAATTCTCTGTTCAAAACCCTCCCATCTCAGGGAAAAAGGCCAGCCAGTCATCCCGGCACCGTTTGTTAAAAAGTTCATCTTTGTTTACCCCAGTGATCTGATACTGAATTTTCTTACTGCTTCGGTAGCAGAAATAATGTTACTTATTTTTTTAAAAATTCCACTTTCTCCCTAAGAGAATTTTAAGTGTTTTACAGAGCTGCTAAGAAATCTCAGCACCACTGATGCTGAGATGTTTCTGGAATACTGTGTCTGAAATAGTGAAACTGGAATGCAGAATCATTGAGTGACTCACTCAAGTTCATACAGAAGTCAGTTCCACTCTCAGTCTATCTGTTCTCTTCTGTTCCACCATCCTTCAAGAAACCCCAAGACTTTCATCTTTATTCTTGAAGCAACCTTGTTTAAGTGAAAATAAAATATTTTACACTGACCTTTGCAAAAGAAAGTAACTGCAGAAGCCATATGTGTATTTCTGAAAGTAGATATTTTTGTGTTCAGAAGAAAGTTTTTTTTTTAAGTGAAACGTAATTGATTACACATATTTGTGGGGTACAGAGTTGAATACCAATACCTGTGTACAATGCGTGATGATCAAATCAGGATAATTAGCATATTCATCATCACAAAATTTAATCATTTCTTTGTGCCCATTGAGGGCATTCGATCTCCTTTCTTCTAGCCATTTGATAACATGCAGTAAACTAATGTTAATTATATAGATGCCTAGCTCGACTGTACAGCAATAGAAATTATTTTTCCTAACTAGCTGTTTTTGTGTCCATTAACCAATTTCTCACTATTCCCGCTCCCCCTCCCCCTTTCCCACCTCTAGCAACCACACTTCTGTTCCAAGAGAAGAATCTATACTTGAAGTAATTTGTGGAACAAAATGTAGGATACATGCTTTTCATAAGAATTATTCTAAGAACGATAATTTCCACATTTCTTATCTAGTAAAGGTAAAAACGTTTTAATATTGAATACACATAGAAACAGTTTTTTAAAAGAATGAAATGCCCTAAACTTGAGAAAGGTAACTAAAAGTTGAAATTCTGTTGCTAACTCTTGGTGTTACCCTTTTGAATGAGCAGCAGTAAATCTCCTGTCCTTAATAAAAGTGAATAAAATGTACAGTGAACCAAGGGCAGGTCTGAGAAAATGTAGAGTCATCCTCTCACTGGGAGCAAGTGATTAATACAGGTGACAGGCCCAGCCTGCCTCTGTCTGAGCTCCATTTGTTGATATTTCCACGCTTCTGCTTTTCTGCATAGTTAATGAAAGGAGACGCGGTGAAACCAGCCCCAGCTTGCTTGCCGAGCCACCTCAC
>NW_007726169.1:1129167-1130582 GCF_000696425.1 Galeopterus variegatus
CATAGTTAATGAAAGGAGACGCGGTGAAACCAGCCCCAGCTTGCTTGCCGAGCCACCTCACGCTAGGATAGAAGCATCCTCCTTCCTGGCTACCCTGTCCTGTCGCCTGCCTGTGATATAAGGAAAGGTACAAATGAGGCCACCCCCAGAAGCAGAGGTCTCCTTTCTGGGTCTGCTTTTCTAAGATCAGAGTCAAATCAACTGAAAAAACCATTAATCTTTTTAATTGGGAATAATTTTAGAACAGTTGTAAAGATAGGACAGAGAGTTCCCACATACCCTTCGCCCACCTTTCCCTAACACCTTATTTAATCACGGTACGTTGGTACAACACTATTAACTAAACCACGGGCTTTCTTATGGGGATTTCATCAGATTTTCCACTAATGTCCTTTTTCTATTTCAGAATCCAATCCAAAATTCCACATTGCACTTAGGGGGCGATCATTTTTTAAAGCAAAACAGAGCCTCAAACCCTTTGCTACATTAATTTCAGAAGTTAAGCTTATTGGAAAGCTTTCAGTGCATTGGGGTGGGTTACTGGGGCCAACAAAGACCCCATTAGAACTTACATAGGAGAAAAGTGCTGGTAAGTTTATCAAAAAGGGAGAGAATATTTGCTTTTCACCTGAAATTTTCACTTTTTCCCCAGTAGTTGCATCTGACAGAAAAAGGCCTCTTTATTTTACTTAAACCTTTTAGCGTTCTCTCTCTCTAACAGCAGCAACTTCATTTTCTGTCTTTCTCTTCTGGCACACTCTCTAGCTAATTTTCTTTGTGTCTAAATGACTTTAAAACAAGCACGACTTTAGACACCAACATTATTAACAAGTGTCAGCACAGCTCCGAAAATAGTGCCTGGGAACTGCTAGCATTTCAGAATTCATGAGGAAGCACACAGAACCAGCTCATCCTGCAACTTCTCCCACCCTTGGCTAAGTACAAAAAAAAAAAAAACACAACCCACAGATTCAAAACTCAGTGACTTTTTCTGCTCCCTGTCACCCTTGAGAGAGAAGTTTATTTGATTCCAATGTGATTTGCTTGTTTCTCTTTGATCAACTAAAATTCATTCCTGAGGACATTTTTTCTTTGAGCACAGAAAAGCAAATGAGTAGCTAAGGAATATGGATTCAAGTGCAACAGACAGGCAGGTGAGAGAAGGAAGGGGTGACTTATTAAAGGAAAAGTGTGACGGAGATTTGTTTTGAGGCTTGAAGAAAGACTGGAGATAGAAACCAGTAGGAAAAGCCAGTATTGCCAGAGTCATTGGAGGAGAGAGATGACAATGGTCTCCAGTGAGTGGTCTTATCTTAATGGGACCAAGAGGGCCTAGCACTTGGCTATCTCTTTGGTCCAGCAGCAGAACATTTAAAAAACTGTTGCAGGGGACACTGTCATTTTCTAATTTAGCA
>NW_007726169.1:1130887-1132216 GCF_000696425.1 Galeopterus variegatus
ACCAAGAGGGCCTAGCACTTGGCTATCTCTTTGGTCCAGCAGCAGAACATTTAAAAAACTGTTGCAGGGGACACTGTCATTTTCTAATTTAGCATTTCACATTTACTCTTATTTTTTTATCCAAGATCCCAAGTAAATGCTAAGTAATGTGCTTCTTTTCAAATAATTTAGCAGCCCAGAAAATATTTTCTCTGGTTTTAAGTCAGCTCAGACTTTGATCAGCATTATAGAGGATCCTACCGGTTGGATTTCTAGATTGTTTTGAAGATTTTTAGGGAGGGAGGGAGCCATATGACATGATATATCCATGTTCATGTATGGCCAGCAGTGAAAATCAAGTTCTCTGATTTTTAAGGCATTTTGAAAAGAAATCAGCAAAAATTGAGCCTCATTCCATTGTGAAAGGTGATTCATAGATGATTGTGATTTAAAAAGGCTTTTCTGCCACTTGAAATAAAACAAAGAAACCGTAGAAAAACAATGTGTCTCAGGCTATTGGATGTGTATCCGGAGAGAGAACAAAGTGTTTACCTGAGTTAAATGGAGGTGAACATATCACCTTGCTTAATTACAGCTCAAGCATACCCACCCTCCTCCACGTCATCCACATGATGTGGCAAACCGTGATGTGGCAAGGTGACCCATGTTGCAGAGCAAATCTCACAGGAAAGAGGTTATGTCTTCAGTCCCCTGAGATGGTCATTAACACTGAGAAATCAAAAAGAACTAATACAGGGGTAACCAGATGATGGAGATAATGTTATGCAGAGTTTGTTATCAAATCTCCCTAAACAGATAGCTGCTACATAAAGCGGTCCATGAGGATTCATAAAGTAGTCCAAGCTTTTAAAAATATTTTTTATTATTTTATATTTGATACATACACATATACATATACATATACATATTTGATATGTAACATATCTACATGTTATGAAGTTGTTACCATACAATGAACACCCATGAACTTCCACTCATTTAAGTTCTAGAACATAATCATTGGTTCTGTGCTCCTCCTGCCACCGCCACCCCCACAGTAACCACTATCCTGCATTTTATATTATTATCCCCTTGATTTTTATATCTTGTGAATATATGGTTTTGCTTTGTTTTTGAAGTTTGTAAAACTCATATCCTGCTACATGTAGTCTGCTGCTCCTTACTTCTTTCAGTCAATTTCATGGTAACTTCCAACCCTGTAGTTGCCGTCCATTTTTACCGTCATGCAATATTCCATTGTGGGAACATGCCACACTCCTATAAGCATTCGCTTATCAGTGGACGTTTGGTTCATTTCCAGTCGTTTTTTCTTTTCTTTTTTTTTTTTTT
>NW_007726169.1:1132820-1135375 GCF_000696425.1 Galeopterus variegatus
TTAACCCTTGACTTGGTGTTGTCAGCACCACGCTCTCCCAGTGAGCAAACCGGCCATCCCTGTATGGGATCCCATCCCGTGGCCTTGGTGTTATCAGCACCGCACTTTCCTGAGTGAGCCACGGGCCAGCCCTCCTGTCTTTTTTTCTATTATGAACATTATTGCTTATGCACGTCTCTCTGGTGTGGATACCTGAGTGGGACTGCCGGCTTGTAGGGTCTGAGTGCTTCACTTCACAAGCTAGTGCCAAATTGTACCACCTTACGCTCCCATTAACAGTGTATCAGTTTCTATTGTTAGAATTCTTAACTATTTTCCCAGTTTAATGGATATAAAAAATATCTCATTGTGATCCTATCTGCATTTTCCTGAATACTCATGAGGTTAAACGTTTTTTAATACATTTATTGACCACTCATGGTTCCTCTTTTGTGAAATGTCTGCTTATGTGTTTTGCCCATTTTTCTACTGGGTTTTTTCTCTTTTTACTGATTTACTGGCATTTTTTATATGTCCTAAATGCTACCCCCTTGTCAGTTATCTGTATTGAAAAAATCTGCAGTTTGTAGCTTGTCTTTTTTCTTTGTAACATCTTTTGATGCATAGAACAGTTCATAGCCCATGTTTTTTTAGTAGAAGAGAAAATAGTCACAAAGAGGTAATGTGACTTTCTCAATATGCAAGTGTTACTAAGAACAGCTATTGTTTATTGAGAGCTTTTTCTGTGCCAGGTATTGTGAGAACCACTTTAGATGCATTTTCTCAGTTAATCTTCACAACACCCACAAGAGATAAATTACTGTTACCCCCATTTTACAGAGAAGGAGACAAGACTCTGTGAGGTTAAGTAACTGCCCAAGGTCACACAGCAACCAGTGCTGGGTCCTGGGCTGGAGCCCAGGTTGGGCTGATTCTGAAGGGCGAGTTCTTACCTGCCCCGCTGTACTGTGCAGCTAACAGCAGAGCAAGGCCAGGGCAGCCCTCTTCCCATGACACCATCAGGAATCTCTTGCTTCAGTTTTGAGCCTTTCCACACCGTTTCTGCAGGGGTCACCATGCCATCACTCCTAAGTGTCTCCTTTGGAAAAATTGGCCCAAGCTATGCCTGTGTCATGCAACCATTATCTGCAATATAAATAGGACCCTTCTTTCTGCTTCAAAACACTGCTCATGTCATTGACAATTTATGTTCATTCCTGAGATTGCAAGTTGCTATTTCTGAAAAGTTATTTTGCATGGCATTTTGCCTCAGGGGCTCTTGGCCTGTTTAATCTGGGTATCTCAATTGGCAGAACACTGTGCAGCCCTCTGGATTTGATTATGTCTCTAATCTGCAACTCAGGCTGTTGCAAAAACTCCCCTGCCTCCCTCTGTTGCAAAAAAAACCCCCGCCCCCTTGCTCAAAACAAAGCGAAGGATGGTTGGAGGAAGGGCAGAAAGAAGAGTCTGCACACTTCAACCCATTCCCCGCAGGGCAGGGTTGGCTAGTTCTGGGTCTCTTCTGTGCATATTTCACTGGGAGCAGAAACTAATCCCATTTACTTACTCATTCATTCGCCCCTCCAATGAGGGTCTACTTTGTGCTAGTGCTGGGCGTGAGGTCTACAGAGGGAAGTGGAATGGTCATCCCTCCCTGCCCTTGTGGAGTTTAAATCCTAAAGGGTAA
This sequence comes from Galeopterus variegatus, assembly GCF_000696425.1. Lineage (NCBI taxonomy): Eukaryota > Metazoa > Chordata > Mammalia > Dermoptera > Cynocephalidae > Galeopterus > Galeopterus variegatus. The sequence continues at coordinate 1,134,487 of NW_007726169.1, forward strand.
GACAGACTATAAACCGGATTGTGATAAGATCTGCGAAATGAATGAAAGGGCATGTAAAGGGAAACAGCTCGGGGACCTTCTTTAAGTGGCGGGCTCAGAGAAGGTCTCTCTGAGGAAGGATACAAAGTTGGCTGGGTGAAAAGCCCAGAGAAGGTCACTGTTCCAGTCAGTGGGAGTAGCAAGTACCAAGGCCCTGAGGCAGGAAAAAGTGAGCGGTGTGTTGGCTTGGCCTGCTCTGAGGAAAAGGCCCGGATGGCAGAAGCGTGGGCAAGAGTGACAGGAGAGGAGGTGGGGGAAGGAAGCAGGGACCGGATCTTTAGGGGGATGATCACGACAGTCTTGCCTCTGTGTAAGGAGCTGATGGTCAGGGAGTAGGAGGATATTATGAGATCCTCACAAGCATGAGCCCGTGAGGGGCCACACTCATTGCCATGAGAGCCCATGGCAGGGGCACCTTTCCAAGTCAGGGGGCATGTGTCAGGGAGGGTTTTCGGGGCAAGTAACATTTAAGCAAAAACCAGTAACAGTAGTTCTCAAAGTGCAGTCCCCAGACCAGCAGCATCAGCACCACCTGTGAATCTGTTAGAACCACAAATTCTAGTGCCCCACTCCAGACCTACCGAATCCCCCAGAGCACAAAGCACAGAGACTTGTACATTGTAGAAGTTCCATTAATGGCCACGGAATTGCAAGCTATCCAGTTCCAGAATGTGCCCCCGTGTTAAGACAGATGCACAGAGTTGTGTGGTGGGAGAGTACCAACCAGCAGGATGCGCCCACCCTGGCATGGGACAAGGACAGGGCCCAGCTCACGTGGGTGTAGCTGATCTCAAGGTGCAAAGGTGGAGACAGGAATGTCTCTACAGCTCTGCCAGTGAAACTTCACACT
>NW_007726169.1:1136913-1139104 GCF_000696425.1 Galeopterus variegatus
GGTCTTACGGTTTCTGCTCCTTGACACCTTGACCAGCCAAGTGCACTGGTTGCTCCTCAAGCCAACTTCAATCTTCAGAAAGTAAATGAAGTGTTAGTTTTTATCTCATTAGTAGTTTCAGGCAGAATCATTTAGTAATTAGGGGGCCAGGCTCTGAGCTGAAAGCTCCTGGGTTCATATCCCTGCTTTACTATTTTAGAGCCATGTGACTTGGGAGCAAGCTGTGCCTCACCTTCCTCATCTGTAAAATGGGGGTTAAAATTGTACTTACCTTGTAGAGCACTAAATGGGTTACATGGAAAGTCCTTAAAATAGTGCCCAGCACATGGTAAGCCCTTGAATAGTGTTGGCTAATGGGGGAGACTGGGAATAAACAAGCAAAAAAGATTTCAGAGACTGATAGAACCAGGAAGATAAAGAGACTGATGTGCTAGATAGACTGGGGGCAGGAGAGGTGGGCGCACTTTAAACAGGGCCCTCCAGGAAGGCTAAATTCTGGAGTGTTCAGCAGGGGGAGCAGGGACTGTAAAGTTCCAGGGGCAGGAAACAGCGTAGGTGTCCCAGGACAGAGAAAGGCCAGTGCGGCTGGGACAGAGTAATTCAAGAAGAGAAGGCAGTGAGCAGGGGCAAGAGACTGGCAAGGGCCAGATCATAAAAGGGTCTGGAGAGTCACTCAAGGATATTATCATAAAAGCAGTGGGGAAACAGGGAAGTGACAATCTGAGTTACCTTTCTAAAAGGTGGGAGACCATTGTGGCTGCTGTGCAGGAACAGATGGGGGGGTCGGGGTTGGGGAGGAATGGCCTCGGGAAACAGGGAGACCCGATAGGAGGAGGCTACTGTGACCATGGGAGTGAGAGTCCAGGTGCTGGGACCAGGGGAGCAGCAGGGAGGATGAAAAGAAATAAAGGGATGTTGACTGGGTGCCAAACAACTTGACTTGCAAGTGGTGGCTTCCAGGATGAGAACACCTCAGGGAGAAACAGGTTTGGGCCAAAGAAATATCCCACCTGGCTACAAAGCCACCGCAGCCCCCCGGGTATGCTCACGTCCCACATGGCTGTCAGCAGCACTTGCACAGCTTTTTGCCTGACTTTTGTCACCTACTTTCACACTGCTCCAAGATCGTCACAACTAGTCTTCTTGCTTGGGACATAAGAGTGTGCTGTACAGCTGCACCACTGTTTACAGACCCATTTGTCCCTTGCAGGGGACTGAATCAGTTTCTAATCCTGACAGTAACCGAGATCCCTGGCCCCTTCCTGAGCTCAGTTTGCAAATGGAGCCCTTTAGCAGCCCAATGGGAGGGGCAGGCATTTTGGAATTTGAAACTTTTTAAAACTCATATTTTTACTGTGTACTTTCAAATTGAAATTGCATGAATAATACATGGTCATTCATATACAGACTTGTAAAAGAGTCAAAATAACTCAGAACAAAACATAAAGTCTCCTTCACCACCCCCTCCCACACCCCGCACACAGTTCCCACTGCCTTCCCTGGAGGTGACGCCTCCAACAAACAGGCGGCTCCTTCCAGTTCCCTTTCAACACCTTTACCCTTATGCAAGTCCTTTATGGATGTTGGATCCTATTATACATTCTGTTCTGTAACCTCCATTTATTACCTGACAATATATCTTGTCAGAGTTGGTTGTTTAAAAAAAAAAAAAAAAAAAAAAAAAAAAAAAAAAAAAAAAAAAAAAAAAAAACAGCTGCAGAGTTCTTCGTAGTATGGGGATACCATATTTTAACTGCTCACCTTCTCTGAGTTTGAGCTATTTATAAACTTTCACAAAACATCAATGAATGTACCTGGATTTACATTCAGACTCATGTGCAAGGATTTCTGTAGAACAAATTCCTGGAAATGGAATTGATGAATCAAAGGGTATATACATTTAAAATTAATAGTTGTTACCAAATTATCTTCCCAAAGGCTGCCTTTCTCTTAAAAACAAAAAGTTTCTTTAATTACAGAAGTAATGCATGTTCTTGCAAACATGTAAAGAATCCAAACAAAACCAGAGAAGTTTTAAAACACCCATCATTTCATTCCTCGGAAATGACAACTGTTAACATATAATACATGTACATATGAATCTTTTATGAAAATGTGGTCATAATGTAGATTCTCTCTAGTAGCCCGCTTTTTTTTTTTTTTTTTTTTTTTTTTTTTTTTTCCTTTCCCC
>NW_007726169.1:1140104-1154602 GCF_000696425.1 Galeopterus variegatus
AACCCTCAGTGTTGCCCCCGTACCGGACCGGGGACCGGCAACGGGATCGCAACCCTCGGCGTCGCTCCCGTGCCTCGCTCAGCCAGTGAGTGGGAACCGGTCTGTATGTGGGATCCGAACCCTCAGGCAGGAGCGCCGCCGCGCTTCCCAAATGGCGCACTTATCCAGTGCGCCACCGGACCGGCCCTCTAGTAGCCCGCTTTTTGCAGTTAACTATATATCACGAAGATCTTTCCAAGTTATCAAAGATTCTTCTATGGTGACATTCTAGGTTGTTAACATGGTTTGGAGGCAAGAAGAGGAAAGCTTATGTGGCAGAAGGGAGGCAAAAAAAAATTTTTGTGAGGACTGTGCTAAAAGCAGGTCTGTATGTGGGATCCGAACCCTCAGGCAGGAGCGCCGCCGCGCTTCCCAAATGGCGCACTATCCAGTGCGCCACCGGGCTGGCCCTCTAGTAGCCTGCTTTTTGCAGTTAACTATATATCACGAAGATCTTTCCAAGTTATCAAAGATTCTTCTATGGTGACATTCTAGGTTGTTAATATGGTTTGGAGGCAAGAAGAGGAAAGCTTATGTGGCAGAAGGGAGGCAAAAAAAAATTTTTGTGAGGACTGTGCTAAAAGCAACATTGACAACCCACGAATTTGTTTATGTAGGAGAATTATTCTACAATTCTGATTTTGGGGTGTCTTTGAAAATCTGATAAAGTTGTCTTCTTCCCAGCAATATGTAAGAACACACAATTTGTACATAATTTCAAGGGTACATACTCCACCCCCCTACCCCCCACCCCCCCAATGCTCAGGGAAAATACCCCTTATCTACAACATCATTTTAAATGGTTGTGTTGAATGCCTCTGTGTGGCTGGAGATCACAACCTACAGTGTAGTTAAGAGTCTGGGCTCTTGAATGAGGCACATGACTTCAAATCCCAACTCTAATACATACTCTTCAGTCCCCATGCCTGTTTTCTCACTTGTAAAATCCAGACAATAATAAGTGAGTTTTAGGGTTGCTGTGAGGTCTAAACGAATTCATATGCGTAAAGTGTTTGCAACAGGGTCTGGCACATGGTAAGTGCTAATTAAATGTCAGCTCTTATTATCTCTCTTGTTTTGCTCTTGTAACATTTCTAACCATATCTTTGCACACATCTGTGATTACTTCCAAGGGATAAATTCCTAGATGTGGAATAGCTGGGTCAAATCATTAGCATATTTATGAGATTTGGGATACATAATGCAAAACTCCTCTCTAAAGATTCCAATTCAATAATTATTCTAGGACTGGGTTTATAATGGTAAACAAAACGGACAAAAATCTTTGCCCTTATGGAATTTCCATTAGAAAGGAGGTGGACAGTAAATAAATAAGTAGGAGGTGACAAGTGTTATGGAGAAAAATAAAGCAGGGTTGGGGGTTGGGAGGGCTGGGACAGGGTGGGGGATGAAATTCTAAAGAGGGTGGTCAGGGAAGCCTCCTGAGAAGGTGACATTAGAGCAAAGACCTGAAAGAGGGAGGAAAACGTGGGTACCTTGGGGAGGAGTGTTCCAGGCACATGGAACAGCGTGTGCAAAGGGCCTGGGGCAGGAACTTGCCTGGGTTTGAGGGGGAAGTGGGAGGAGAGGAAGACAGAGCAGCAAGGGGGTGGGGACATGTCATGGAGGGCCTGGTGGGCTGAATCAAACTACTGGGAGCAGTTTTAATTTTGTCCAACTACTGGCCTAGGCAGGATGAAGTGGGCATTCAAGGAGACAATTAGAATGAACTGAAATTACGTTTTCCTTGGAATCTATGCTTAGCACACTAAAAGGAAGTGTCAACTCTTACTGTCCCTGGGGAAAACCGGAGGTTACTTGTTTTCTCAGTAAAACGTGAATATTTCAAATACTCAAAGCCAGTCTTTTTTTCCTAGAACAGTAAGAACCAAGAGTAAAATGAAAAGACACAAGCTTGTTTTGTTTGTTACTGGGCTGTGTTCCCGGATGAACAGTTTGCCAAGTGTGCAATTTTGAGACAGTATCTATCAGGGGATTTTAGGCCCAACATGATATTGCCCAGGATTGAGGGCCCCTGAGCCCAAGCCTCACTCCTTCGTCTTCTCGCCACACTTCCCGGCCACAAAGCATCAGCCCCAGAGACACACGCTGAGGGCGGAAAGGCCAGCTCAGAACAAAAAAGCAGCAAACCACAAGTTCATCTTGGGGACCACTGTGGCTGAAATAAGTGACCTGGAATATCCACCCACTTCCCCAACTTGCAGAACCTGTGCCTTGAATAAACTGGGAAGTTCCAGGAGCTCCAGAAAGACCAGACTTTGAACCGACATAGTTATACATGAAGAGGGGCAAATCTCAGCATGGAATTGAGGCTGGTGGATGTGTCTGTTGTCTTAGGGGATCAAAGATGAGCTTTGGCACGATGAAGCGACATCTACACCTTTAACAGTGCTCCCATTTGCTGCATCACTTGTCAGCAATATGTCACTGATCACCTATCATGTACAGGCACGGGGCCAGATGCCAAAAGAGAGGACTTAAAGAAATATATCTGCAGGAGCTGCTAGTTCCTGCAGGGGAAGGAGGGACACATTGCACACCAAGAGCCTTGGCTAAGTGCCCCACCAGCCTGCCCTTCTCCAAGTTAACATGTATCAGCTTGTTCTATTTCTGTCCCTTTCCTTCCCTCTTTTCTTCATTTCCAGTCTTTCTCCTTCCTTCTCTCCCTCCCTTTTTCTTCTGTTCTTTCTTACTTTTTTGCAGATGGTACAGTTTTATCATTATGAAATGGGAGTCGACATAATAGATAAATTTGTCCTAATAACTGTACCTTGGTTCATTTCCATTTCTTAGCAGAAATAATAAATGCTTATTGAAAAAGATAAAAACAGTATGAAAACATCCAAATTAAAAGGGAGAATCCTCACCATTTTGACTCCCCGCTCTTCTGAGATACTCACTGTGAATAACTTAGTGTTTACTTTCCAGACAAGATGTTTTTTTCCATGCACACACATATCTCTGTATATAGTTTTATACAAAAAGGGAATATGAATTCCTGTTTAATTTACTGCTGTGTTCCCAGCTCCTGGCACATAGTAGGCATTGAAAATATTTGTTGAACAAATGAACTATACATTTCTGAAACTCGTCTCTCTTATTAAAAAATACACCACGGACATCCTTTCCTGTCATCTACCTCATTCTGTTTAGCTGCTGCGTAGTATTCCGTAGAAGGGCTGCATCATTGTCTAATCAGAATGCTGTCGCCAGATGGTAGGCTGTCTCCATGTTTTCAATCTTTGAAATCATTGTACCTACATTCTTGCACACTTGTGCATTTCTGTAGGAAAGTGGGATTGAATAATGGTATCCCAAAGATGCCCACATCCGAATCCTCAGAACCTGTGAATTCGCTAGCTTGCATGGCAAAAGAGACTTGCGTGTGTGATTAAATTAAGGCTCTTGAGATGGGAAGAGCATCCTGGATTGTGGGCGGGCCCAATACAACCAGAAGGGTCCTTGTAAGAGGAAGGCAAGAGGGTTACAGTCAGACTGGGCAACGTGGTGAGGAAGCAGGGAGAAAGAAGGGGATGCAATGACAGGAGCAGAGTTTGGAGGGTTGCCATTGCTGAGGGGGCCACGGCCAAAGAACGTGGACGGCCTCTAGAAGCTGGAAAAGGCAAGCACAAATCGTTCCCTATGGCCTCCAGAAGAATTCAGCCTCGCCGACCCGTTTGTGGCTTCTGCCTCCCAGAACTATAAAATAACACATTTGTGCTGGTTAAGCCACCCAGTTTGTGGTAATCTGTTATAGCGGCGATAGAAAACGAATACAAGCAGCCTAGAAATGAAATTGCTTGTTGTCTTAGTCCATTCAGGCTGCTATTACAAAATACCATAAATAAGGTTGGCTTATACACAACAGAAATTTATTTCTTACAGTTCTGGAGGCTGGGACATCCGAGATCAAGTCACCAGCAGATCTGGTGTCTGGTGAGGGCCCATTTCCTGGTTCATAGATGGTGGCTTCTCGCTGTGTCCTCGCATGGTGGAAGGGGCCAGCCAGCTCTCTGTGGTCTCTTTTATAAAGGCACTAATCCCAATTGTGAGGGCTCTGCTTGCGTGACCTAATCACCTCCCAAAAGGTGCTATCTCCTAATACCATCACCCTGGTGATTAGGTTTCAACACATGAATTAGGAGCTGGGGATCAGGAGGGACACAAACATTCAGACCATAGCAGTGGTTCAGGAAGTAAACTCATTTTCTCAATTCATTGACTTTCTCTCATATACACATGGTTTCCATCCTGGTCACTGCCCTCGGATGCTTTCTAATATGCCTCTGACCTTCTCAAAATGTCAATGCCAGAATGACCTGCCTCTCCAGACCCTGCTGATCTGTGCAGAGTAGGCATTTTGTTAGGTTTGATCAGCATGTTTGAGAACCTTACAGTAAGCTACGCTCATTCAGCTAGAAATGAACTGAACATCTAAGTCTTCTTCAGTCACGTCTCTGCTGTGCTGTTCTTGGGCTGTTGGTTCATTTTTGACACTGGGGCAGGACTTTACTTTCATGCCTCCTAAATTTCACATTATCTAAATACAAGGTGAGAGATCAGAATCTCCAGTATCAAGCTACTGACTAGTTCTTTGTCACCATTTCAGTTCCGTGCACTTTTGGAGAATGGAAAGAGCAGGTGAATTTGGCCTCAAATCTCCAGAGAGAAAAGAAGCTAATAGAGGCAGCATCATAAATAATAGAGAGGGTAAAAGCCTCCATATCAGAAATGGCTCATCTTCAGGGCTTTCAATGCCCAAGAAGGGATTTATACAGGAAATCCTCACAGGGAGAGTCCAGCTCAGACAAGGGACTAGATTTATGCTGGAAATTTTACTTCGTTATTCATGTCACAGCAGCCAAGCCCTCAAAATGTCAGCTTAGATGCTGTGGACCTTGTCCGATGCCGGCAGAAAGGAGGTGCCCCAGGAGCCCCAGGCTATACATCCATAGGGCAGACACCTCCTTCTGTCCCCCAGGACCCTTCTCAGTACACGGCGAGCAAACTCTCAAGGGCTGACAGTCCCTTGGTTTTTTATTGTCTGATTGGGGACAGGAAGTTTCACGAATCCAAAGCAAGTTAGAATTTTCCATCCCAGCCCCTTCTTTTACAGGTGGGGAACCAAGGCTGGGTTGCATAGACCTCAGAGTTCTCTAAGTGGTGCCTTCTGGGATTTCCTGATGGAAAGGCTCTGCGGGCATTTTTTACATTGGCCAAGGGCAGGTGCACTGGGCCAGACAGGGAAAACGCTGCCAGACAAGGCTCCCACACCCTTGTGTCAGAAATACTGGATTCATTTCCTGAGGCTGCCATAACAAAGTACCACAAACTGGGTGGTTTCAAACAACAGAAATTTATTCTCTCACAGTTCTGGAAGTCAGACGTCCAAAATCAAGGTGACAGCAGGGACATGCTCCTGCCGAAGGCCCTGGGGAAGAATCCTTCCTTATCCCTCCCAGCTTCCGTGGTTTCCTGTGATCCTGGGCACCCCTTGGCTTGCAGCTGCATTGCTCCAGTCTCTGCCTCTGTTGTCACATGGCTGCCTCTGTCCTGCTTGTTACTGCATCTTCCTTCTGTGCATATCTGTCTCCACGTCCAAATTTCCCCTTTTATAAAGACACCAGCATATTGTATTAGGGCCCGCCCTAATGACCTCCTCTGAACTTGATTATATCTGCTAAGATCCTAATTCCAAAGAAAGTCACATTTACAGGTATCTGGGGTTAGGATTTCCACATATATTTTAGGGACACAATTCGATCCATAGCAGGCACCTTCCACCAAGAGAGAATCAAGCTGGTGACAAAAGCTCAGGGATATTGGTTCCTTTAGCCACGCCCTGACTGAGACTCCAGGGCCCCTGGACAGGCAGCTCTCAACACTAGCACCCTGGGACCACACGCCCCGTGTGCATTTAGATGAGAGGCTGACCCTGAGTGGGAGCTCACATAGAGGGAGGCTGGTGCAGGCCCAGCTTCTCCTCCACTGTCCTGTGCTCCTCTGCTCAGCAGAACAGAACCTGGAGTGCCTGGGTCACTGCCCCAGGGTCCAATTAGCAACTGTCATTACTTATTCATGCTCCTTGCAGGGGTGCTACTCCCTTGTCCCAAGAGGCTCACCAAAGTGCTCCTTCCTACCCCACACATGGCTTTCCCCGGCAAGAGTTCTGGTTAATTAATATGATTTTCTCCCTCTCTTTGCATTTCGAGTGTGTCACGGTCCTTACTAACTGGCATCACGTACCCCACACATGGCTTTCCCCGGCAAGAGTTCTGGTTAATTAATATGATTTTCTCCCTCTCGTTGCATTTCGAGTGTGTCACGGTCCTTACTAACTGGCATCACGGGCAGCTCCCTGGCCTGCCAACTCTTCAGCCTCACTGTCCTTCACCTCCCAACCTTGGAGAACAGGCTGCACCATTGCCAGGGCCCTGCTGCCCAGGGAGCCTTGCCTGGGTGCTTTCTGGTTTCATGATGTTGCCACTGGCCTGCTTGTTCCGATCCTTGCTAAAATGTCTCAGTTCAGTAAAGGTTGAAGACACGTCCAAATCCATCACCTGGAAAATACCAAGAATCATCTTATGCTGTTTGCGTGGGGCCACTCAGGCCAATAGTTTCCACAGGGGCAGTGAGGGGGGCTGATATACTTCACACCAAGTTCTTTCATCCTTGACTGGAAGCATCTTCCAAGCCCACTGTTAGCCTAGATGGAAAATCACAGCACAGCCTTTCCATCAGGCAGTTCTAAAAATTCTACCTTTGAGGACTATTGTTTCACCTGCACCGAGTGCTTTACCTGCATGAAAGAACCACAGACATTAAAGTGTGAGTGTCCCCAGCTGTCCCAGGCTGGCTAGAGAGGACTCTCACTGCCTGCTCTGTTTCCTTCCATATTCTCCCTGGAGGGCCTGCCATTGCTGGACAAGTCCTGGAAGACAGAATGGAAAGAACTGTCCTGAGGGAACCAAGGTTGATGGCAGTATGCCTTGTGGCAGGTGGCAACAGAGCTGCCGTGCTGACTCACCCATTGAATATGCTGCGATTGGTGCCCTATGGACGTGGGCCCCTGGCTGTGGTGCAGAGGCCTGGCAAGGATGGGGCAGACATGCATGGACGAAGGAAAGGTTTCTGTAGAAGAGAAGGAGCGTCCCATGGGGGTTGTATTGTGTTACAGGGGACAGTGGCTTGACCAGAAGTGGCTGTAGCATATGTACCTGGACCCCCATCATGTTTTTCAAGAGACAGGAGCACTCATTGGAATTCCAGTGTGCTGTGTTTCTTTGAGACCCTGCCCTAAGACTGGACCACAGAGCCTCGGTAGGATTCCACATACATTGCCCTCTATAATCCTCACAACAACCCTGAGATATTGGTGTTATTATTATCTCCATTTTACAGATGAGAAAACTAAAGTCCAGGCAGATCGAATGAGTGGCTGAAGATCTCCCATGCTGGTTTGTGCAGAGCTGGGAGTAGGACCTGGCTTGGAGGTCTCACCGCGTCCTGCTTCCTTGATGCTGTGTGGCCCAGGATCAGAATCATCCTGCTCAGACTTGGGAATCAAACACTCCCAGGTCTGGAACTGGCCAGAGCTCTCAATGCTGTAAATAGCCCAACTCCCGTGGGATGTGCTGTGTGGAGAACATCAAGTCTCTCTGCAGCCCAGGAAAGGCATCAGAAATGCCCTGGGGGAGGGAAAGGGATTGAGGTCTATGAGGCTTCCTCCCTGGGGGTTGGCTGGAGGAACTGCCCGGGAAGGAAAGCCAGCTTAACCTGCTCCTGGCCTCATGCCTTTTCTCCATGTAGCCTAAGAACAGAAGACACTCTCAGCCCCACCCTCACCCCCAGCACAATGGTGAGGAGGTGAGTCTAGGTGGGTTCCCTGCCAGTGGGTATCAGCATGAAATTACAAATAAACAGCAGTCTCCATAATTACTGTACTGCCGAGAGGCCCTTGCCCTGTCTGTTCTTGAAGTAAGGGTAGGTAAGGCTCAGGGCTCCAGAATCAGCCCCAGCTCAAGTCCTGGTTCTTCTGTGCTTTTGGCCTCATGATTTCAGGCAATTGAGCCTGGCTGGTAAGACCCAGGCCTTGGACTCAGCTCACCCTCACTGCTGCTTTCAGTCTGTAACAGCACCCATCCCCTCAAGCAGCACCCATCCCCCCGACCAGCATCCATCCTCCTGACCAGCACCCATCCCCCTGACCAGCACCCAACCCCCGACCAGCACCCATCCCCCTGACCAGCATCCATCCTCCTGACCAGCACCCATCCCCCCGACCAGCACCCATCCCCCTGACCAGCATCCATCCTCCTGACCAGCACCCATCCCCCCGACCAGCACCCATCCCCCTGACCAGCATCCATCCTCCTGACCAGCACCCATCCCCCCGACCAGCACCCATCCCCCTGACCAGCATCCATCCTCCTGACCAGCACCCATCCCCCCGACCAGCACCCATCCCCCTGACCAGCATCCATCCTCCTGACCAGCACCCATCCCCCCGACCAGCACCCATCCCCCTGACCAGCATCCATCCTCCTGACCAGCACCCATCCCCCCGACCAGCACCCATCCCCCTGACCAGCATCCATCCTCCTGACCAGCACCCATCCCCCCGACCAGCACCCATCCCCCTGACCAGCATCCATCCTCCTGACCAGCACCCATCCCCCCGACCAGCACCCATCCCCCTGACCAGCATCCATCCTCCTGACCAGCACCCATCCCCCCGACCAGCACCCATCCCCCTGACCAGCATCCATCCTCCTGACCAGCACCCATCCCCCCGACCAGCACCCATCCCCCTGACCAGCATCCATCCTCCTGACCAGCACCCATCCCCCCGACCAGCACCCATCCCCCTGACCAGCATCCATCCTCCTGACCAGCACCCATCCCCCCGACCAGCACCCATCCCCCTGACCAGCATCCATCCTCCTGACCAGCACCCATCCCCCCGACCAGCACCCATCCCCCTGACCAGCATCCATCCTCCTGACCAGCACCCATCCCCCCGACCAGCACCCATCCCCCTGACCAGCATCCATCCTCCTGACCAGCACCCATCCCCCCGACCAGCACCCATCCCCCTGACCAGCATCCATCCTCCTGACCAGCACCCATCCCCCCGACCAGCACCCATCCCCCTGACCAGCATCCATCCTCCTGACCAGCACCCATCCCCCCGACCAGCACCCATCCCCCTGACCAGCATCCATCCTCCTGACCAGCACCCATCCCCCCGACCAGCACCCATCCCCCTGACCAGCATCCATCCTCCTGACCAGCACCCATCCCCCCGACCAGCACCCATCCCCCTGACCAGCATCCATCCTCCTGACCAGCACCCATCCCCCCGACCAGCACCCATCCCCCTGACCAGCATCCATCCTCCTGACCAGCACCCATCCCCCCGACCAGCACCCATCCCCCTGACCAGCATCCATCCTCCTGACCAGCACCCATCCCCCCGACCAGCACCCATCCCCCTGACCAGCATCCATCCTCCTGACCAGCACCCATCCCCCCGACCAGCACCCATCCCCCTGACCAGCATCCATCCTCCTGACCAGCACCCATCCCCCCGACCAGCACCCATCCCCCTGACCAGCATCCATCCTCCTGACCAGCACCCATCCCCCCGACCAGCACCCATCCCCCTGACCAGCATCCATCCTCCTGACCAGCACCCATCCCCCCGACCAGCACCCATCCCCCTGACCAGCATCCATCCTCCTGACCAGCACCCATCCCCCCGACCAGCACCCATCCCCCTGACCAGCATCCATCCTCCTGACCAGCACCCATCCCCCCGACCAGCACCCATCCCCCTGACCAGCATCCATCCTCCTGACCAGCACCCATCCCCCCGACCAGCACCCATCCCCCTGACCAGCATCCATCCTCCTGACCAGCACCCATCCTCCTGACCAACACCCATACCCCTGAACAGCACCCATCCTCCTGAGTAACACCCATCCATCTTCATTTCCTGCCAAATCCTGTGAGGCTAGAACACTGCCTGGCATAGGACAAAACTCAATTCACGTTGTTGAATTAAAAACATAGAAACAGATTCACCCTGTAGTCGACTTGCACATTCAAGTCAAGTCATGCCCAAAGGTGAGCAAAAGTGATATCTAAGATTTAACAAAAAATAAAGTTTAAAAAAACTCGAGTTCCATTCCATTTTTTTAAATATATAAAATTTATTTTATGAACATAATTGTTAGCCTGGGTCTTGTTTTCTCTTTTTGCATAGAGTTCTGCTCATTTTCAGAGGNCCTGGTGAGCAGACACCCCAGTCACAAATCACAGGTCTCAGCTCTGAAATCCACTGGGCTTGTGTGAGTGTTAGTTTAAAGACAACAACAATGAAGGGAAAATATCTGCAGACTAATCAGTCCAGTGAACAAGTTTTAAAAACACACTCATTTCTGAATAACAGAAATATTAAATTAGCAAAAGGGAACACATTAGATCCAGCAGAGCTGTTTTCAGATGTTGTTTTGAAAGAACTCCAGGCGGCAGGGGTCGAGTACATTCACTGAGAGTGGGAAGTGGCTGCAGGACTGCAAACCAGAAGGTGGCCCTGAGGAAGGGTGTAGGAAGAGGGTTTGGGGAAGGGGCTGTCCCACGAAACCAGGCATGGGCTTCAAGATCTGGGCTGGAGTCTCTGCTCCACCACTGACCAGCTGTAACATGGTCAGCAAGTTTCTTAATGTCCTAAAGCCTTGGTTTTCTCATCTATGAAATGGGGATAATCTAAATTCCTACTTGATTGGATTGTGGTGACAAATACATAGAACATTTCAGATGGATTAGTGGTCCATGGTGAGCTTTCCAGGCTTGCTGGTGATTAAGTGGTTGCTCCTGCGATGAATGAGATGAAAGAAGGGCAGGCGCATGGCTGGCTCCAGACTAGGAGGGTACTGAGCACCGTCGAGGTCACTGAAATGACTCGGGACCTTAGAATCAGACTCTTTTGCCGATTCACTATAGGCAAGAAATCACACAGTGAGATTTAAAGCAGACAAAGCTGGCCTCAAGAGATCGAGGTCACTGAAATGACTCGGGACCTTAGAATCAGACTCTTTTGCTGATTCACTATAGGCAAGAAATCACACAGTGAGATTTAAAGCAGACAAAGCTGGCCTCAAGAGTCTGAAAAAATAGATGGTTCCTGGTCAACTGTAAGGTATTGCTGCAATCATGCTGCATAACGAGCCAACCCCCTCCTCCTCCCTACACTTCTTGCCAAGTGCCCACTGGCCCCACCATGTCCTAGATACAAAGATGAAGGTGCTGGTCCTCAAGGCTCCTGGCTTCCCAGACGCTGATCACGCAGATATCACGGTTGTCTCATTGCCAGCAGGGCAGGCTCTTCAAGTTGCATTTCCAGGTCACGGGAAGGCTCGGATCCAGCTTCACTCGCTCACCTGTTCCCCCAGGGAGAGACATCTGTGGAACAAATGTCAATTGTCCTGGGTCCAAGAATGGTTAGGGTTATTGGACATTGATCAAAATACAGAGACCAACGATGCTAAATTGGAGGAAGAGGGAGATAGCGAAGTTTGGGAAAGCTCCTTTCTTCCATGTTCAGGGTTTTAGGAGGGAAGAGAAGGAACCTGGAGACAGGACTCTGGAAGTCTAGGACTCTTTCCAGGGGCATCTGGAGCAATCTCAAGCAGAGCGATTGGTCTCTAATTTCTCACAGTGGGCCACCTGCTTTGGAATCACTAGCAAAGCTTTTGAAAGACACAGCTCAGGGACTTTGTGGGTCACAAGGTCTCCAGATGATTCTGAAAACCTTCAACCAGTCACTCAGGACCTGGTGGTTTTGAGCTTAAGATTGGGGAGGGAGGAGAAACAGATCCCTGCCCTGTGGTTTTATGTTCCAAGTGGTTTAAATTCCAAGGGAAAAGGGAAGGACTCCATCCGAGAGGTGATTTCTGTGATTACCTAGAGTTTTCAGTTTCATTTTCCAGAATTCCATTATGCTAGCCACGGTTTTAAGAAACTGCTAAATTCAGCTATTGTCTGACATGGAAACTGCGATGAAGGTGACCCAGCTCCTGCCTAGAGGCAGCCAATTCGGCCTGTGGAGTCCTGGGCTTCTCCTCCAGAGTTGCCTTTCCCTCCAAGAGACTGTGATCCAAGTTGGTGCACTGTCAAAAGCTTGTTTTTTCAGCATTTACTGTCCCACAGGCCCTGTGCTGATCGCTTCACGCCTCTCATTCACTCCTCATAATGGCTCAGTGGGGTAGTTAAAGAGGAGGAAACTAATGCGCTGAGAGATTGAGCAACGTCACACGGCTTCAAAGCTGTGGGCTCCCAATCCTACATCTAAAGACGTCTTCCCACTCCCCTGGATGAGAGGGAAGAAGAAAAAGATCCTTACCCATCCCACTGTAGACTACGAGACCCAGAAGAAGCCATGCAAATGTGTTGCACCACGAGTACTGCAATCCCCCTCCCACGTGTAGTGTACATGGCAGCCCTCCTCTCACAGCACACATATACACACACATACACACACCACCCGCACCCCCCGGCCCCACCCACGTGTGCTCCAGGGTGCGGGGATGGTGAGCCTGGACTTTGCTGCTGCTGCTGCTATGTTAAGAAGTTGGGAGCTTGCTGAGTGTGTCATCTGTCTTGGCAAAGAGGAAACTGCTCACAAGGTGGTTCTTGTGAGTGGGAAGAGGGGACAGGCTGTGCCACATTCCAGGAGCCTGCTGAGACCCAAAGAGGCTGTGAGGGGGTAGGGAAGAGCAGAGAGTGAGGCTAGGGGGGAAGCAGCCACCCTTGGTCCTCTCCAGGGGACACAGCAAGGCCACAGCTTCTGGCAGACAGTGTCCGGGTGCCTGTGGGAAGTTAACAAGCCATAAATAATGTACCAGAGCAAGGCAGGGGGCAGCTGGTGGAAGAAGGCTCTGGACTGGGAGGAGGAGGCCCAGGAAGGATTCCCACCCTTGCCTCGATGGCTGGGTGTCTCCCTCTCAGGGGCTCTGTTTCCCAGAATGTGAGCCAGGGGCACTAATGATAATGACCAGCCACTGTGAACAGCCAGAGGAACAGGACGAGAGCGTGTTGTAAACAGAAAGGCCTTATCCAAATGTGAATGGTATTGTAGGAGAGGAAAAAATTGTTTTTCCTTCCACCCTCCCAGGCTGGGGCCGTGTAAATTAGACTGAAAAAAAAAAAAAAGATTAAAAGAGAAAAGTAAACAGAAGTTATTTACACATGCATCATGCATACACATAGGAAGACTCAGTGATGAGTAACTCAGAGGGTTGTTAGAACGTGGGGTTATATGGCTTCTTAACACAAGTACAGTAAATGTTTAGAGAGGGAACCAAGACAAAAGAAAAGGACTTTGAGTTTCTGGGAAAGGAAATAGTGGGAGGGTAAATATACGGCGGAATTAATGGAAGATAGGGCTATTTAAGAAAGTTTGTTATGCAGGCTCCTCTCTGGGCTGATAAGGGTCTAGAGTTGTCTCCTTGATTAACTGCAGATTTATGTCCTGCTTTTAGACAGAGAGGGCAAAGAATTTTGCTTGTACCTGTTTCTTGTCTAGTGTCTTCAGCTCAAAATAATCAATATGCCAAAGGGGCTGCTGTAGTGTGGTTTTTGTTGCCTATAACCGGATATTTAAAATGGGATAACTTATGAAGAAATTAAATTTATGTCCTACAGTTCTGAAAGCTGGGAAGTTCAAGGTCAAGGGAGCACACCTGGTGAAAACCATCTTCCTGGAGGCGACTCTGCGGAGTCCTGACATGCGCGGGATATCACATGGCGAGAGGCTGAGCATGTTAGTGTGCTCTCTTCTTCTTGTAAAGCCACCAATGTGCTCCCATGATAACCCATTTATCCATTAATTTATGAATGGATTGATCTATTCAGGAAGGCAGGGCCCTCATGGTCCAATCACCTCTTAAAGGCTCCACCTTTCAAACACCACATTGGGGATTAAGCTTCAACATGAGTTTTTTTTTTTTTGTCTTTTGTCTTTTTCCGTGTCTGGCCACGGATCGGAACCCTCAGTGTTGCCTCCGTACCGGACCGGGGACCGGCAACGGGATCGCAACCCTCGGTGTTGCTCCCGCGCCTCGCTCAGCCAGTGAGCGGGAACCGGTCTATATGTGGGATCCGAACCCTCGGGCAGGAGCGCCGCTGCGCTTCCCAAGCGGCGCACTATCCAGTGCGCCACCGGGCCGGCCCTCAACATGAGTTTTGAGGGGACCAAACTGTTCAAACCACATCAGGGCACATCTCGAGTTGGTCTATTTTGGTATTATTGTGGATTTATTATTATAATTATTATACCATCTAGAGAGGCAATAGAGCATAGTGGTTAAGAACAGAGATGCTGAAGCCACACTGCCATTGCTCAGACCCCATTATGGTGTAAGTGTGAACGGGCT
>NW_007726169.1:1155015-1155816 GCF_000696425.1 Galeopterus variegatus
GAGATGCTGAAGCCACACTGCCATTGCTCAGACCCCATTATGGTGTAAGTGTGAACGGGCTGGGCCTCCATTTCCTCATCTGTACAATGGGGATAATGACAGCACCCCTCGCATGGGGCTGCTTTGAGGACAGAAGGGGTTACAGGTGCTCAGCACTTGGAAGAGTGCCTGGCGCAGTGGAGAAGTATCCAAAGCTGGCTAATCCCTCCTCTGGCAGATTGGCATTATCATGGTGCTTTCATGCTGGGCTGCTGGGCTGATTTTGCAGGGGGCTTAGGACCCTGCCTGGCAGAGGTCAAGACTCAATGCATGGCAGCCCTAATGGCTGTGAAGGCAGCAGATGTGGCACCAAGAGATGGCACCCAGGCCTAAGGCCAGGGTGGTCCCCAGATGCTGCTGTCTGCCTGCCCAAGATTGTGGCTCACTTGTCCTTGCTCCCTTCTCCTAGAAGGCCCCTCTGACATTCTCCATGACCCACACAGCCCAACCTGCCAAGCCAATGGCTTGGTCTCAGGACGTAATCTGACCCACCTCAAGACCTCCCAGTTAGGACCCCGATATATATCCAAAATATAAAAAGCACTTTTTTCTTGTGTCTTTCCTGATAGTAAATGGGGTGGTTATAGCAATAATCCAATGCAATTCGACCATCCTTTAACAAGTGTCTGCTAAGTGTGGGATGGGATCCTTGGCATCAGGGATGGGGCACGTTAAATAAAAATCCTAGGAGGTGCTTGTTCTGGACTGAGCTCCTGCACTAGGCCCCAACAGGCCAGAAATGAAGTCACTCATGTTGAGGCT
>NW_007726169.1:1156921-1158289 GCF_000696425.1 Galeopterus variegatus
AGGCCCGTATTAGTCTGCACAATAGTAAAGTTCCTTCTGCTTTCATCCTTACAAAGAAAGTAACCTGAAGTAACCTGCTGTTAGCCAGTCAGTTACTTGTCCCTTGTGCTGTGTCCCTGTTCCCACCTTGCAAGGAAAATAACTTCAAAATGACCGGTCTGCTTTTTGTTCTCTGTTTCACCTTTCTTCAGCCCTTCTCTGTCTACAAAACCAACCTCCTCTGCTCGGCTCACTGGAACACTCATTCTATTTCATGGAAGGAAGCGTTGCCCAATTCTAGAGTCGCAAATAAAGCCAATTAAGATCTTTAAACTAAATCTGTTGTAATTTTGTCTTTTGACAGGCACTGTATTAATTTTTTATTGCAGCTGTAAAAAAATTACCACATTAGTGGCTTAAAACAACACAAGTTTATTTTCTTACCATTCTGGAGGTCCTAAGCCTGAAATGGTTCTCACTGGGCAAAAAGCAGGATGTTGGCTGGGCTGCATTTCTTTTGGAGGTCCTAGGGAAGATCCATTTCCTTGCCTTTTCCAGTTTCTAGGGGCCATCTGCCTCCTTTGGCTCGTGGCCCTTTCCTCTGTCTTCAAAGCCAGCCACGTGGTCAAGCCAAGTCCTTCTCAAGCAGCCATTTCACTTGCTCCCTTCTTAAAAGACCCTTGTGATTCCACTGGGCCCACCAGATAATCCAGGATACTCCCCCTGTTTTAAAGTGGGCTGAGTAGCAACCTTCATTCCCCTCTGTCAAGTAACAGAACATGTTCACAGGTTCCAGGGATTGGGACACGGACACGGGGGCCAGAGGAAGGGGGGTGTTATTCTGTCTACCACAGGTATTGATATTTGTCTGTTTCCCATGCTGTGCCAAGCCTGCATTGGACCTTTACAAACATTCATCCACTCACTCACTCATTCATTTATTCAACAAGTTTTGGATGAGGTCTCCCATCTACTGAGTCCATACTAAGTACCAGGCCCAGTGCTGGATGCTGGGACTAAACAGCAAATAAGACACAATCCTTGCCCTCAGGTGGAGACGACCCTACACACAGATGACCACTGCCCAGGGAGAAGGGAGGGAAGCTGAGCCATTTACTTCACTTCTGTGTATCTCTTTCTTCATCTGTAAAACCAGCAAAATAGAGCCACAGCTAGCTCTCCAAATGCTGAGAGAGTCAAATGAGATAACATAGGTGGGTAATGCCCCCAGCACTTTGCCTGTCACAATAAATGGTAGACTGTTATTATGATTCAGCATGGGGTGCAAAGGGGGCACAGAGCAGATGAGTCAGGGAATCAGCAAGTCCAGTGAGGTCTATGTTGACACCTAAGAGGTGAGCAGGATTAGCCAGGGGAAGTGTGGGAAGA
>NW_007726169.1:1158935-1167692 GCF_000696425.1 Galeopterus variegatus
GAAGAGGAAGGAAGAGAGCGCTAAGCAGAGAGAATGCACATGCAAAGGTCCTGCAGTGAACAGACCTCTCAATGCTCACAATACCCAAAGCCCAACCAGGGGTCTTCCTACCATAGGCATGAGTTGTGCTCCCACCCTCAAAGCCCAGAAGCCACAGTGGCCCCCTGACTTCTCAGAGCCCAGTTCCAAGGCGGCTGGATGTGTCACCACACCCAATCCACTCATCACAAAGATCCTTCCTGCCCCGACACTTTGCACCTGGAACCACACAAGTCATCATCCTGACAGCCACTAATCAATGGGCTCCAACTGGGCACCAGGTTCTGGGCTGGGGGCTCCTCAGTTATCAATGCACTAACTCCTCACAGCTTTATCATAGACCCATTTGAGAGACAAGGAGATTCTTCAAGGTTAGGATACTCATCCAAGGTTACCCAGGTAGTAGATGGTGGAGGGCTGTCTGACTCCAGGCCATGAAGCCCACACAGGCCAGCAGACCAGGCCTTTGATGGATTGGTTCCATGCATAAAGGCCAGACAGTGAGGAAAGCAGGATGAGATGGGACCTTTGAAGAACAGCTGGTCTACCCTAGAGTCAGCTTAGAGGGGTCTGGAGCCTGAGACAAAGGGTAAGGAAGGGGCCAGAGCATTTGTTAAAAAGAACAGACTCCTTTTGTTTCCCCAGGATAAGTTACAACAGCAGCAAAGCCCAAGAGAAGAAAGGACGATTTGGTTTAGACACTTAAAGGAGGATGTCCTCCCACCCTCAGGAAGGCCTAGTGCTTCCCAAGAGCAAAGACATCTGGCCAGAGCTAGCGCAGGAGCCAGAGGGAGCCTCTCGGCTCATTTGTTCCTTGACTAGAGACAAAGCTGTGCAGACAACAAGAAAAATGCCCAGGTGGGGTTCGTGGTGTACACTGGTGGCTCCTGGTCACTTCATCTTCAAAGTCAGCAACACTGGGCCAACTGTTTCTCTTGGGAAGCACTGACCTGTATTATGTCATGATGTCCAGCCTACCATCTTGGCATTAAACCTTCTTTCTTCTATGAAATCATGGCGATAATGTGACAGGGGCCACTCAGCTGCTAGCTGAGGCTCCCCCAAATTGATACTGAATTCACAGGTCTGGCTGTCTGCCCTGAGACAAAAAACAAACAACCCAAAAGTTAAATGTTGGTGAGAATGGAAGTCAGCTTTTACTAAGGAACACCAGTGAGCTGAGGAGAGATGCTAGGCTAACCCGTCTCTCCAGTAAACCTGAAGGAGAGTGGCCAGGCCAAAGCCATCTCAAAGTCTCAGGTTTACTGAGGGGTTTTTAAAGAGGGGGTTGGGGGAGTGGAATGCGGGAAAATGAAAAGCAGGAGGGAGGGTCATGGGGGCAGCAAGGGCTTCGTGCAAGGTCTCAGGTGCAAAGTCTCGCCAAGGCTGTCTGGTTTCTGCTCCTACCTTTGCTGTTATCTCAGGGTCTGAGTAGTACATGCAAGTCTGCAGCTTCAGGCTGGCTGGAAATCATTTTACTTTCATGTAAGTAATGCCATCTTGCCCCATAACCAAGGTTCAAAATATCAAATAGCCACGGGAAAAGTGGGAACACAGACAAATGGATGCCAAGAAAAAAAACTGCTTTTTAAAAATTTGCCTACAACCTGTGGGGTCCCAACATGGTCTCAGTCCTGCTCACTCCAATAATAAATGACAACTCATGGGTGTGAATGTGGCAAAATAAATGATTGGCATCTGAACAGTAAGGGATTAACTCAGCAGGCTTGGGTTGCTCACACCCTGCACACTCCAAAAGGACTGGCCCTGACTCCTCCTGAGAAATAACCCCTGAGCCCTTGCAATATCCTACCTGACACACTGTTTTTGCATGTCTGCAGCCCTGGGCCACACTGTATGAGTTTGACTACCGGGGTCCTGGAGACTGAGTAGTTAAGATTAGTCACACAGGTGCTGCATGCCTATATGACTAACCCCCAATAAGAACCTTAGACAGCAAAGCTCAGTGAGCTTCCCTGTTTGGTAACACTTTGCATGTGTTGTCATACATCATTGCTGGAAGAATTGTGTTCTGTGTGAGTCCACTTGAAGGGGACATCTGTAAGCTTGCAACTGGTGTCTCCTGGACTTTGCTCAGACACTTCTTCTCTTTGCAGATTTTGACCTGTATCCTTTCACTGCCATAAACGGTAAACATGAATAAGTGGCTTTTCTGAATTCTATAAGTCCTTCTAGCAAACCACAAAGCCTGAGGGTGGTCTTCGGGACTCTCAACATAGCATCTTAAGTCAGTTTCTCAATTTCTATTATTTGGAATCTTGATTGAAACCTCTGATTCAATTCAACCCTGTTGTCGTGATGTGGGGACACCACAGCCCCTAGGAAGACAGAGTGCCCCTGGGTGGTCCAGCCATAGGGCCGAATCCACCCCAAGTCTGGGAAGTGGCACATGGCCAGATCTGTGGAATGCTTTAGCTTAGGCCCAAGGTGGGCCTGGGACAATGACACCCTATGAAGCCTGAGCTTGCAGAAAGGGGGGCCAGCTCCCCAGCAGTTCCAGACAGAGTTTCATCCGGACCTGCATGTCCTCTTTGGGAATGGGAATAGTTTTCTCTCCTCCAAAGAGCAAATCTCATCTTTTCATCTGCTTTCTGCCAGAGTCCTATCTGCCTAGGAACTCCCTGGAGCCCACAGGGGAAGCCCTTCCTCTCTCTTTCCCCTATCAGACTCTCCTCTCCTGTAGAGAGCAGGGCTGGTCAGCCCCCTCAAGCACATGCTCGGGCTAGCAGTAGCATTAGGATGGAGGAAAGCCTGGATGGCCACCCTCCATCCACCTTGAGGAGTGCTTTTCCCTAGACCAGTTCCACCCTTCAGGGGAAACTGAAGCAAGGAAACCTTAGCTCTGGTCCTTGTGACAAAGTGTAGCCTTAAAAACATTAGCTCCTAAGACTTAGGCCAAATAGTTCATCCCTAGGCCTGCCTCAAGTTTTGTTTCTGTTTTACTTTTTATTTTGAAATTATTCTAGATTTACTGTAAGTTGTAAAAACAGTGCAGAGAGGTTGGGTGTACCCTTCACTCAATTTACCCCAGTGGTAACATCTTACGTAACTATAGCACAAGATCAAAACCTCAAGCTTTAAGATGAGGTTGGTACAATAGGGAAGGCAGAGGCTGGTAACAACCCCACTGCTTCCCATAGATCCCCCCAAGTACCTGCATAGGTGTGAAGACAATCATGTTTCAAGCATGCATTGGCCTCCTTCTGAGCATGGGTGGGCTGGCATCAAAGGGAGGTCAGAGACCAAGGAGCCAAGCAAAGGGAGGCTGCAGAGTGGCCTTTTGAGGTCATCCAAGAGATGTGGGCAAAGCAGGACTTTGGTGGATTGCTTGCAACATTGTTTCCAGGAATGAAACATTAGAACCATCCTAAATGCTCAACAGTGTAGGATGGGCTGAGAAAATTATGTCCCACCCATGCAATAAAGACAGTCCAGCTATTATAATTATATTGCAGAAAAATAATTTTTCACAGGGTAAATGTTCATGGTACATTGAAAAGTGAAAAAAAAGATACATTCAGTATAATTCCTTTGGGGTTGTGCATGTGTATATAGTATAAACTTTATACTATACACACACATACTATATGCTATATATATATTTCATACATATATGTGCACGTGTGTATATACTGCTGAAGGTCATACCCTCCCCAAAACGTTAACACTAGCTTACTTTAGGCAGTGGAATTATGAGTGATTTTTTTTTCTCTGCATCTTATAAGTTTTGTGCATCAAGCATATATAAGTATTGTCATTAAAAAAATATATTATCAGATCCACCTCTTGCCTTTACCCTGCACCATTTGCGGCTCCATGTGTCTGCTTAAAATGTCCAGGGTGGAATTATGAGTGATTTTTTTTTCTCTGCATCTTATAAGTTTTGTGCATCAAGCATATATAACTATTGTCATTAAAAAAATATATTATCAGATCCACCTCTTGCCTTTACCCTGCACCATTTGCGGCTCCATGTGTCTGCTAAAATGTCCAGGGGATGTGGAGGGGCATTTGCAAAGGTGACTGGAGGGGGTTCTGCTGTCCTCTGGAATGGGGGAGGATATAGTGGGATGTCTGGAGTTACCCAAGGAGAAAAGGGTGGGCCTGCAGGGAGGAGGGTCCTTACATGTTATAGGAGAAAGGGGATGGCAACACAGCCCGTGAGTGGTCCGGGGTGGCCCAGGAGCAGAGAGAGATAACCTGGTGGCTGGTGAAATTCCAGAACCAGGCACAGGCCAGGCTCTCCCCCACCCACTTCCTCACCATCTGCTCATGCACACCCAGCCTTCCGCACCTCAATCCAGGAGCTCCTGTTGGGGGCAAGGCTGCAACGTGCTCAGCTCTGAGCCTCCCGAGGATAGCACACTCCCTGGCTGACCCAATGCAGGACAGATGTATAGATAGATGGATGGATGTATGGACAGATGGAACTCTCCCTCAATCACCCCATTTCCCAACTCCAACCGCTGACCTTCCACTGCTTCATGGGCTCAGATGCCTCTTCCCCCAGGAAGCCCTTGCTGAGCCCCTCAGGCTTCCACTATACTCCATGGTAACCTCAATGACACACAAAGTCTGTCCAGTACCCAGATAATTGGACTCTGAGCTGGTTTCCTCCATCAGTGCATGATCCTTAAAGGCAAGGTCAATGTCCTGGTCATCTCTGGTTCTACAGTGGACCCTACAGCACAGGGCTCAGCACCAAAGAGGCACTTGATCAATACCATACAAGAAGAGAAAAGATCCTCTCGTCTCTCCCTGACACTGTGTGGCTCATGACTAGTGAGTGGGGAATGTTAGTGGGGAGGGGAAGACAGTTCTTGCCTCCCTGTCCCCCTGCTAAGAGATGAAGATTCTATGGCCCCAGGCTCATTTGCACACCTGAACCTATCAGCTAGTTCTTATTACTTGCTCCAAGTCACGGTCACGAGGGGACCCGAGAGGGTCAGTGACTCATCCCAATTCATCACCACAATGGAAAAACCCGGTCACCTGTCCTCCTGGCAGCAAGACTGGAGCTGCCTCTGCATCTGGAAGGGCAGCAAGCCACACTATTTTCAATGTCCTTTTGTCTTTCACCTTATAAAAAAAATCAAAGATTAAGTATGGAGGAGCACCTCTTGTTGACAGTGTAGATTTACAGTGTGGTATGAATCTCAGTGGCCAGGGAACGTGTATTCCCTCCACCCAGGCTGCAAGTTAAATGTCCATGGGCATCATCTTATAGCAGTTTCACAAGTCCATTGTTATCTGAGGTAGGTCACTCTTTGGCCACCAGCATCGGACACGCTCTTCCTAGGCCTCTGCATCTGGAAGGGCAGCAAGCCACACTATTTTCAATGTCCTTTTGTCTTTCACCTTATAAAAAAAATCAAAGATTAAGTATGGAGGAGCACCTCTTGTTGACAGTGTAGATTTACAGTGTGGTATGAATCTCAGTGGCCAGGGAACGTGTATTCCCTCCAAGCCAGGCTGCAAGTTAAATGTCCATGGGCATCATCTCATAGCAGTTTCACAAGTCCATTGTTATCTGAGGTAGGTCACTCTTTGGCCACCAGCATCGGACACGCTCTTCCTATAGAGAACAATCAGTGGTTGCCAGGAGTTTATGGTGGGGAGACAGGAATATGTGAGGACAGAGAATAGCATCAGGGAGATTTTTAGGGTGATGGGAATTATGTGTATCCTGGTTTTGGTGATGACTTACATGAATTCTATACATGTATTTGAATTAATAAATCTATATACCAAAAAGGTCAATTTTATTATATATTGACTTAAAAAATAAAAATTTAAAAAACTTATCTATAATTTTTGGGGTGACAAATATGCTCATTATCTTAATTGTGAAGGTAAACATTCATCAAAATTTATCAAATGGTATGCTTTAAATACGTGTTGTTCACCATATGTCAACTATCTCAATATAAAAAAAATTTTTTTTAAAACCTTGCTTTTGAACATGATTTGGTTACAGCCAACATTTTTAAAGTAGCTCATTCAAAACAAGAAAGCATGTTTCTTTATTCACTTTTTTTTTTTTAAGCTCCTACTTGTTAAGTGAGGACATGACATATCTCTCTTTTTGTGCCTGGCTTATTTCTCACTTATAATTTTTTCTAAGTTCATCCATGTTGCTGTAAACTGAGGTTACTGGTTACCAGGGGAGGGGGAAGCAGGTAAGGGAGGAACTGGTAAAGGACTACAAAAATTGATTACATTGTATAATGTTGAATATACTAATTATCATGATTTGAACATCATATATTGCACACAGGTACTGACATTCAATGCTGTACCCCACAGATTTGTACAATCAACTGTGTTCTAATAAAAAATAAATTAAGGAAAAAAAAAGAAAACTCTAGATTCCTGCTTTTATTCAAAGAACTCAGACAAAAACAGAGCTTTCATCTTCTCTACTCAAAGAAACAGCATGTTTTTCTTTTTTCTTTTTTTTTTTTTTGTTGATGGTGTGAAAGCTATCTGTATTCAGTAGAGACTGCACTTCGAGCACCCATACAGTCTGTTTTTCACTTTCAGTACAGTATTCAGTAAATTACATGATACTCAACACTTTATTATAAAGTAGGCTTTGTGTGTGAAATAATTTTGCCCAACTATAGGCTAGTGTAAATGTTCTGAGCACGTTTAAGATAGGCTAGGCTAAACTATGATGTTCAGTAAGTTAGGTGTATTAAATGTATTTTTAACTTATGATATTTCAACTTATGATGGATTTATTGGGACATGACCCCACTGTAAGTCAAGGAGCATCTGTAATTAGGAGAGAAGCTGGGAGGACACTTCTTAGAGGCCCCTTCTCCCAGGCAACAGCTTTCCTCTGTTAAAAACCCCACCATCCAGCTGGCCCCAAACATCTTGCTACCTTCACGGGCTGTTAAAGATGAAGAGAGGTCAGCAGCACAGGTGCCTGAGAGCTCGCCCTTCTTCTGACTCTGCAAGGACTCCTAAATTTTGCCTGACACGACTGACTCCTCCAGAAGTGGCCAGAGCCCCCTCGTCATGCCTATTTCCTAAGCTCCTTTGCTTGATACAATATCCCTGGGGGCTCTTACAATTACATTTCCTCATCATCTATTAAGTTTCCACTTTCAGGTATTCAAATCTGCAACCTACCTCGCCTGAACATTCACTTGGGGATCACAAACTATCTGAGCCAAGTGGATGGTCTACATTAGTTCAAGGCCATTGCAGATGACGTGTTTCACACAGACATGTCATAGTATCAAAGGTCTTGTTAGGGAGCATTTTACACCCTGTAGGGACCTGTATTCCTCATAACAGGAGAAGCTTCATGAATTATCTTACCAATATATCACCAATTAATGTCCAATGACTAGGTCTGAAATTATTGAAAAGGATAGAACTCAGGAAAGCCTGAAAGAAGCTTTATGCAGTAATAACAATTTCATCATCAATAATAATAGCGACCATTTATTGAACACTTAAACCAAATGTCTGGCACTATACTAGGCATTTCTGTCACATTCCATCACTTAATTTTTATAAGAACCCTCTGAGGTCAGCATCATCCCAATTTCAGAGTATGACATGAAGGCTCAGAGAGGGTAAGTAACTTGCCAGACATCACACAGCCACGAGACTGCAGAACCAGACTGTGCTCTTAAGGACTGCCTCTCAATTCTATATATAGAAACACAGCCTGGTGGAAGTTGTAGAACTAGAGGTTCACTCTGTCATCACCTCCTACAAAGGAGGAATTTGAGAGGCAGGGATTTCCCCACGGTGAATAACTCAAGCTTGCTGCCTCCTCTGTGGTTTATATACGGAACCCTAACCAGGACAAGGTTGTATCCCAAGCAAGAACGTATGCCCCATCTGGGGCCACCAAAATCCTACCAGCTTCCTCAGCTGGCGGGTCAGTTAATTCACTGTCACTGCAGCTGCTACAGCCGCCTGGATCTGTGGAAAAGCCAGGACCTCAACACAATCCAGCCTAGATGAAGGTCCACTAAGGGAAGAGGAGTGGCTGCTGGCTCCTCCTGGACTCCCATCCCACCCCATCCTGGACCTCCAAGATGACCTGGTCCAACACATTCCTTCTGCACAGAAAA
The DNA here is from genome assembly GCF_000696425.1 of Galeopterus variegatus. Lineage (NCBI taxonomy): Eukaryota > Metazoa > Chordata > Mammalia > Dermoptera > Cynocephalidae > Galeopterus > Galeopterus variegatus. The sequence goes on from NW_007726169.1 coordinate 1,167,095, forward strand.
GGCTGCAATCCAGCGAAGGGCAGGGCCCCGCCCAAGGTCACTGGCAGAGCCTGAATATTACTCGGGACTCCAGGAGCCCTCACTTGGGCTATTTTGCCCAAATACCTTTTTCCAGGTCGTCAGATTTCTGTACTCAATAGAGTGGGACTCCGTACAGAGCCTCTGGCCCTCCCTCTCGGGTAGGGGTGAGGAGGGTGGCCGGTGGGAGACATGCCACTGGGCCAGAGCAGGATGAGCCTGAGGAGGACACAGGCCTCCCGGTCCCCTTTCCCTCTCAGATAATGGAGGATGAATTGGGGGAGCAGGGACCTCGCCACACTCTAAGCGGAACCGCGAGGACCCAGAACACCTTTGCCAGGAGACGTCATCCCCGCACGAGTTCCCCAAGGGCCCCTGAGCAGCTGCTTCTTCCCGACTCCCCAGGGCTCTTCTGGGGTTTGGGGCTGACGACTGAGGTTCCCCCGGGAGTCTAAACACAGAGTGAGGCAGAGGCCGCCCCCTCCCCCGGGACCCTGACGTCGCGAGGCTCCAAGGGCACTGGAGGGGCGGGCAGGGAGGGTCGCACGCCGCACGCCGCTGGTCCCGAGCGGCCCGGTCC
>NW_007726169.1:1168671-1170365 GCF_000696425.1 Galeopterus variegatus
GAGCCCCGCGCCTTGTCGCCCCGGCCACATTTCTCCCTCGCGAGGGCAGCCCCCTTCCTCCCACCCCACCCCGCTCTCCATCCTCGCCTTCCGGGCAGGACACGGGGACCCCCGGGAGCCACCGCCCCCTCCCCCACCGCGACTCCCTGGAGCGACGGGGCCTCTTTGTTCGTGCTGTGTAGCCGCACCCACCCCGCTCGCTCCCTCCGCCTCCCGGAGTCACCCTGGCCAGGTGGCGGCGGGCGCCTTTTGGGGGTGCGCGACCGTGCAATTGGTGGATTTTTTTAAACCGTTTTGGAGGGGGAGCGCGGCGTGGGGGGCGGCGAGAGCGCTCCGGGCTGCGAGCTGCTCCTCCTGCGTGCTGTCGCCCTCCTGCCGCTCCTCTCCGGTCTCCCGCGCGCCTCTCCCGGCGCGGCCGAGCAGCGCGGGCGCCGCGATGAAGGTGCTGGGACACAGGATCGAACTGCTGACAGGTACCGCCGGCCCTTCTCTGCGGCCGCGCTCGGCGGGGCCCTCGCCGCCCACTACTTTCCGAGTTGGAGCCGGCTGCGGGCGCGGCGGCGAGGCTTTGGGGCGGCTCGGGTTCGAGCAGAACGGGGCGCGGATACCAGCCCATTCCCAGCTTGTGCTTTGCCTGTTCCGTGCGGAGCTCGGCCCCAGGAGAGGACTTGAGGCCGTGCCCCGCCCGGCTGTGCCCTCCGAGGGTCCGGGCGTCCGGGCCGGCAGAGCGCGTGCGGCGGCAGCGGGTCAGGGGAGCGGCCCCCTGAGGTTTCCCACCAGCCGAACTCGGGTCAGGACCCCGAAAGGGAGCTGGAAGCCCCTGCTCTCCAATCAGTGCCGCTCGCGCCCCGGGAAAGCTCTCTGGGCTCCCGGCAGCACTCGTGCTATGGGCCTCTCATTTCCTGCTCCTTGTGACATTTGAGCGGCCTTTCTCTAGGGTGAGAAGTTTCTTGGTGGGAGTAGAGACCAAATGGCTTGGAAAATGGGAAGCCATTTCAGACCCTCATGGCTGGGCCCGTCAGCCTTGGGGCCCCTCTGGAGAAGTGACCAGATGCCCTGCTGGAAACCCACATCCAGGGATCAGTGGCGGGAGACCAAGAGAAAATATTGGGCTATGCCGGGAAGAGGACAAGGAAAAGGCAGCAAGGACAGGCGATGGAGGGGCCTGAAGGGTGGGAGAAGCTCTCTCAGGCATGGAGGGCAGGAGCACAGGTGGCTTCTGTGCTCTCCCAGGGTAGAGATTGTGGAGAAACCCAGACACAAAGAAAGAGAAGCAGTTGGGATCCCACCAGGCCTGGGACTTGTAGGTGCTGGATCCGTGTACATCGGATGAACACATGGGTTCCAGTAGATGTCCTTGGGCACCTGGGGGGAGGGGGGCGTTGGTCCCCCTCGAGGACCTTACCCTCTGGTGCAGGAGAACAGAGCACAGGAGCCCTACTGCACTGTGGGGAAGGGGCAGTGATCTGTGGGCGCACTCAGGAAACAGGTTGGAGTCTGAGTCGGGGCAGGAGGGAGCAAAGAGGTTAGAGGCAGTGTCTGAAGACCCTAAAAGACAGAATTTCTGTTAATGGAGAGAAAGGTGGATCAAAGGACCGGGCTGCGAGAGAAGCTTGTTCTGGGGAGTGGTATAGAGGATGGAGGGCCTGGAGAGTGTGTGTGTATTTATGGGCGGCGGGGGGATGGGGGGGATG
>NW_007726169.1:1171981-1184660 GCF_000696425.1 Galeopterus variegatus
GGTTCCTTGAGCTTCGCTGTTCCCATAATGGAGAACCCCACCTGTCCTGGCTGGTTGCCACTAGGGAGTTTGGATCTGCCCCACCCCACTATCTCCCCGCTCACATGCATCTGTGAGATTTTGGTTCATCACCCCTACTGGATGATGAGCAGGTCACAGTTAGGGTGGTGGCCAGTTTATTGTGGTGCCCATCCAGCAAGTGCCCAAAAATTGTTGACTGAGTCCAGGCTCACATAGACCGCTCAACAGGTGTGTGTCCAGAATAACTTTTAGAGGCCTCCAGCTCCTGGTCCCCATGTCTGCCTTAGGAAATCGTTTTACTGAACTTTTTTTAAAAAACTCATATTTATTTAGACCTTTACAGTTTTTTTGTTTGTTTATTTTAAGAGATGACTGGTAAGGGGATCTTAACCCTTGACTTGGTGTTGTCAGCACCACGCTCTCCCAAGTGAGCTAACCGGCCATCCCTATATTGGGATCTGAACCCTTGGCCTTGGTGTTATCAGCACCACACCCTTCCAAGTGAGCCACGGGCCGGCCCAAGCCCTTTACAGTTTTCACATTCTCCCATTTTATTATCATGCCTATTTTACCAACAAGGTCAAGCACTTCCTAACGTTCATACAGCTGAGCGGAAGTAGTGCTGGAATCAAACCCAGGTCCTGAGCTAGGACTGAGTCCCCCTGGCATCCTGTTGCCTGGCTTTTGGCCAGTCTTGTGGCTGCTCCACACTTTACTTTCCTCATCTGTAAAATGGGTTTATCGTGGCATCTACCTGGTTGGGTTCTTTAGAGATTAGATGTGAGAGTGTGTGTAAAATGTTGAGCACGGCTCCTGACAGGTGGTCAGCAGATGGCACTTGCAGGGCTGTTGTTCCTGAGCTGCCTCCTCAATGTCCTGGGATCTCCTCTTCCCCCTCTGCTCCAGTTTCCAGATTCCCTTCCTCTGGAGCACCCCAGTTCCTTCTCTAGGTTCCCTGCACAATCCAGGCCTCCCTGAGATGTGTGTCTGGGGGACCCTACTTAGGGCTTAGGTTTCTGTGAGTGGTGCATGTCATCTGGGATTGGGCTCTTCTGGTGGGACATCCACAGCTTTGACACCAGGTGGGGAAAGCCAGGTGCCCCTCACATGTAAGACTGGAAGGATGCCCATGAGTTGTCATGCCCAGGCCCAGCATGTCTTTTTTGTTCTGGAGAGAAGAAGGGGGTGATGGGGTCTTTCCCATAACTAACGCTTATCGTGGCCAGCCATTTCCAGGCTCACTCATGGAGTCTTGCTGCAACTGAGAAAAGAAAGGCAAGGATTTGGGAATAAGAGAATGTGAGTTTCAGGGTCTCCTCTCTGATTCTCAGCTCCTGGGCAAATTCTTAACTTCTCTGAGTCTCAGTCCTCTCATCAGAAGAATGGGAATAATGTGTTTACCTCATTAGCATTGTGAGAAAAAGCCAAGATGATACTTGTGAAGCAGCCTGGTACACTGTCACGCCTGCACACAAGCTTCTTATAATTCCCAGAGGGCAGGTTCATGGTAGCTGGCTGACTTTTTTTTATTGTGATGTGGGCAAGTGGGACATTAGTCTACTTGCAAGTAGGAAGGCAGTTGTTTTTGTGCATTTGTACGTGCACAATATGTTTCTAAGATGGTTGGGAGTCTGAAAGAGCTCTAAAATGGCAGATTCCAGGCTCTGAAATGGTCCCTTGGAAGCCTCAGTATTGGGTCTTGGAAAATTTTTAAAAATGTACTTGACGTGTGATTAAAAAGCAAAATCTTGCCAGTGCTATGTAGAATTTTGGTTTCATTTTAATACATGGAATACATAGCCCCACACAATTTTATAGACTGCATTTAAATAGTGTTTGATTGGCAGGTATGTTGACCCACATTTTACATGTGGGGAAAACTGAGGCATAGATTTACCCTAGGAGGCTGAAAATAAGACCTAGAATCCTCATTTCCAGTTCATCCATTTCAGTAAGCCTCACTGCTTTGCTGGGGTGCTGCGATGTAGGTGTGGGGCCTGTAGATGAGCCCAGGATGGGATCTGCTGGAGGAGAAGGCACATGTGCAAATCGCTGGTGTGCCCAGGGCCTCCATGGGGTAGCTGTGGGAGATGGGCGTGCTGCTCCACTGGGCAGAGGAGGGGAAACTGGTGCAACTCTTATGAAGGGCAAGTTGGCAATGAAGTATCAAAACCTTCAAAATATGTGTGATCTGTGACTCAGCAGTTGAATTTTTAGGAACAAATAATGGTGTGCAGAGGTGTTTGTTCAGGGATGTTTGTCCCATTGTTGTTTATAGAGGGGAAAAAACTAGAAACAATCTAAATGCTTAACAGTTAGAGAAGGTTAAAGAAACAGGAGTGCATTCATACCAGGGAACCTCAGGTAACTGTGAATTACGCTGCCAAAGGTTATTTATCCGCCTGAACAGATGTTCCTTTAAATGCGTGTAATAATAATAACAGCGATGACAGCTCACACTTACGTGGCATTTGCTATGTGCCAAGCACAGGCGTAAGTGCTTTCTGTACATTAATTCATCACCATAACAACTCTATAAGGTATGTGTTTTTATTTTCTCCTTTTTACAGATAAGGAAACTGAGGCATAGTGAAGTGAAGTGACTTACCAAAGGTCACACAGATGGTAAATGGCTGGCTGGAATTTGAACCAGGATAGCTGGCTCCAGAGCTCAAAAGATGTTTCAAAACAGTATGTTTTTGGTTTTAAAAATTATTTTTCGGGCCGGCCCGGTGGCACACTGGATAAGTGCGCCGCTTGGGAAGCGCGGCGGCGCTCCCGCCCGAGGGTTCGGATCCCACATACAGACCGGTTCCCGCTCACTGGTTGAGCGAGGCGCGGGAGCAACACCGAGGGTTGCGATCCCGTTGCCAGTCCCCAGTCCGGTGCCGGGGCAACACTGAGGGTTGCGATCCATTGCCAGACACGGAAAAAGACAAAAGACAAAAAAAAACCAAGCGTGCCACACAAGTCATCTTCCTACAGACCTAATACTTGAGTTGTTTAAGCAAGAGTCTTTCTATAATGCACTCTAATTAGTGCGCGTGGGGCTAGATGGGGCTGGCAGAAATTGGGTGGAAAGTCCAAAAATGTCCCCCTTGGAAAACTGACCCTCATAAAGCAGTGAGAGCTTGATGAGACCTACTGGAGGAATATGAAGAGTGACATTAAGAAATGACTGTGAATGTGGTCCTGGGGACCAAGAAGAGGCCAGGAGAGCTGCCACAACCTGTCTGCACAGCAGAACTAGAATCAGCATCAAAAGCCATGGTAAGCGGAAAATATAAGCATGATGCTGCCTCTGAGCTGAGGAAAGGCGGTCCCTACAGGGCCAGTGACCCCGGCCCAGAGAAGAAGCCGGGTCAGGGGTTACACTGAGTGCTGTGCCTGGGAGGCAGCCTGGCCAGCGGTCCTGAGATGTCAGCCCCTGCCCTGAGACAAGGCACACCGGGGAGAACCACCTCCTTTGAGAACACCCTGCTCTCTCTGTAGACGACATGTGTACATCCATCCTGGGCTCCAGCATTGCGGGGCACGTGGACAGCGAGCTGCTGCATGGACCCCACTCCCTCCAGCATGACCCCCCCTTTCCTGATGCATACTACTTTTTAGTGATAACATTTTCCCCACAGCTTTATCCTTTTTCTCTTATTCCCCAAGGAAAAATAATCAAAATAATTAGTTTTTGGAGGTTATCCTGATATGAATTAAATTGTGTGTCCTCAAAATTCATGTTGACATCCTAACCCCCAGTACCTCAGACTGTGACCTTATTTGGAAATACAGTCATTGCAGATGGTATTACTTTAAGATGAGGTCATAACGGAGTAGGGTAGGTCCCTAATCCAATATGCCTGTGTTCTTATGAAAAGGGGGGATTTGGACACAGAGACATGTACACAGGGAGAGCACCATGTGAGCATGAAGGCAGAGATGGGGGTGATGCTTCAATAAGCCAAGGAGTGCCAAAGATCACCAGCAAACCCCAGAAGCTAGGAGAGAGGCATGATTCTTCCTCAGGGCCCCCAGAAGGAACCAACCCCACTGACATCTTGATCCCAGACTTCCAACCTCCAGAACTGTAAGACAATAGATGTATGTTGTTTTAAGCCAACAACTTGTGGCTATTTATTACAGCACCCACAGGAAACCCATACAGGGGGTATTATAGATCAGAATCATGCTCAGCCTCCACCGTGGGTGGTACCATGGGTGGTGGACAGATAGCAGGGCTGGGATCTGCAAACCTGGCTTTGACTGGCCCTGGCTGTGTGACCTTGAGCTGAGCCTGGCTTTGCCCCCATGGTAGTCTTGGGATCAGCTGAGAAAGCTGTGACACAGTTTTGTAAACCAAAGAGCATCACACAAGCCTGAATAGTGTGTGAGTGTCCACCCAGCCTAACACAAACCTTCCCTCTGTATCAGGACAGAAAAGTTCACCCTGTGTGCCTTCCTCCAACCCTACCTCAACCTTCTAATCCCCGACACTTTAGATTCTAAACCACAGATGAAATGTATGCTCCAGCCAGAGTGACCATGTGTCCTAAGCCTCACAACAAGTACTGTGGGGACCTAGATGCTTTTTCAGTTCACCTGTAGGGCCGGGAGTGGCAGGGCAGGGACTGTGTGCCCGTGGATGTGCTCGTCCTAGACAGATGAGATGCAGGAGGGGGGACCTCAACCCCTTTGGAGGGGACAGAGGGAATATTTCTGGGATGCCTTCTCACCAGAATGTGTGCATGTGTGTGGAGGGGCTGTCCCATGGCCAAACCCAAGGTTTTCAGCCCCCAGTATCATACTCTGTGTACCCCAAACCGTTTCCTGATAGCTCCAGTGGCCGGGCTTATGGGTGCCAAAATGGCTTTTAATGATATTGCCCAGTTGGTATCCTGGTGTATAGATGTTGTGTTGGGGCCTGGGGATGGGGACAGGGAAGCCAGGTGGCTCCTCCTTCAGGTTGTCAGGAGATCCCTTGCACAGGCCTTTCCTCGTCCGTAAAGGGAAAGCGCTGAGCCTGCAGCTGCCAAAGCCCCTTCCAGCTGCAGAGTATTCACTGCATATTCAGCATACCGGGATGGGCGGAGAGGAGTAGTGGTCACGGGTGGCCCAGAGATCCCATACAACCTGAGGTGGTCATCCAGGATGACCTGAGGTGGCCTGGGGGTGCTTTTCACCATCACAGCTTTGGATTCATCTTTGGAAGTGCCTGGGTTGGAAAACACCTGAACTTCCCTAGAGTGGACCATGGTGGTGCTATTCGAGTGCGGTGGGGAAGAGGCCCGTGAGGCCTTCTGATCCCATGCTGGGGCCTGGCTGCCTGCGTGTGATCGCCAGAAGGATGAGTGGGGTACTGGGCTTCACTTGGCTCTGAACCATGCAGGAAAGAAAGAACTAGAAGTTATATTAGGTCTCTTGGTTGCAAGTGACAGAAACTGAACTTAGACTGATACAAAGAGGTGAACCTGGGGTGTCCATGGCCAGCACAGTGGACCCAGGGCCACCAGGCTCTGCCACTCTTTCCCCACTCCTGTTAGTTTGGTTTTTGGGTTGGTTAATTTCTAAGTCGGGCCCTTCCTCACAATGGCGAGATGGCTGCTGGCTCACAGACCTTTGTTCTGATAAGTCCAGCAAAGAGCTTCTCTTCCCCAAGGAGTCCAGCAAAGTTCTGTTCCCCATTGGAGGCCATGCCCATGCCTGCACCACCTCTGAGGCTGGGCCATGTGCTCTGTCACTTGGGATACAGGCCACTCGTCTCCTCTGACTGTCTCCTACCTTATGGCTTCTCACTCTACTTTGCTGCTTTCTCTTCATTGTCCTTTTCTAGGGCTCAGTCCTGGGACATCTTCTCTGTCCTCATCCACTCTCCTGCTGCCCTTGTCTAGTCTCTACGGTGATGTGTTTGAAGCGCCAGCCTCCCAAGGGTCTGAACTTCAGACTCTTCCATCCTCCTGCCTGTTTGCAGCTCCACCCATCTCAGGTCTAAAGCCAAACCCCTCGTCTTTCCCTCAAAACCTTCCTTCCAAGGTCTTTCCCAACTCATCAATGACGACCTTGTGCCTCCGATGGCTCAAAACAAACACCAAGTCACCCTTGACACACTTCTCCTTCTCTCATACCCTACATCTGATGCATCCTCAGGTCCCATTGGCTCCACCTCCAAGACATACCCAGGATCTGGGGACTTCTCACCACCTCCACTGCTGCCGCCATGTGGCAGCCACCAGCATCTCTCCCCTAGATTATCACAATAACAAGTCTCCCCTCTTCCACCCTTACCCCCAGGTCTGTTCTTCACATAGCAGGAGGAGGGATCTCTTACCATGAAAACCCCGTCACATCACCCCTCTGTTCAGAACCCTCCAATGCACTTTTACACGTAGAGGAAAAGCCAGAGTTTTTCTATCAACCTTGAAGGCTAAACGTGACCTGGCATCCCCACCCTTACCTCTCTGTCCCTATCTCTTCCTCCTCTCCCCCTCCCACACACCTCTCCAGCCACCCTGGCTTCCTTCCATTTACTTGAACATGCCAGGCAAATGCATGCCTCACAGCCTTTGCGCTTTGGTTCCCTCTGCCCTGAGTGCACTTCCCGGACACGCCCAAGGTGTGCTCCCTGATCGCCTTAGGTCTGTGCTCATGTGGACTTCTCAGCAAGACTCCTCACCCTTACCACCCTGTTTCAGACTGCAGCCTGTAGCCCCCACTCTGTGTCCCCTCCTGTGACCTTGCTTCCTCCATCAGAACGTCTGACACACCGTAGATTTACTTAGATTTGTTGATTGCTTGCCTCCACCCCTAGCAAGCTCCACAAAGGTAGGAATTTTTGTTTGTAATAGTCAGTATTTAATTGTCAGTGCCTAGAACAGTGCCTGGAACACAGTAGGTGTTCAATCAATATTTGGTGGATGAATGAATGAATGAATGGCTTAGGCCTGGGCCACCTGGCCAACGCTGGGGGAATGATCATCTCTGCTTGAACCACATGGACTGAGAGTGGGGGAAGGAGGTCTCCCAAAGGGAAACCCAGGTGCTGTTACAAGAAGAATGGACCTGGGTGTTGGGTGGGCACCAGTGCAGATGAGCTCTCCTGCAGACATTGTATCTGAGGCAGGAAGACTCTGGAAAGTACTTGGAGTAAAGTCCTCTGCCAGATGAATGTTGTTCTTCAAAGTGCAAATAAATTAGGCATTTCAGAGGGGTGGGGGCTTGCCATGAGAAAAATACCCAGTAACAGAGATGCACCTTTAGGCTCTCTCTTTACTGAAGACTATATTGCAGACTTCTGAGAAGGAGGAAATGCGTTGCCTTGGCTCACCTCTTGAGTGTTGCACAAAGATCCAGGACATTCTGGGAAATTTACCAAATTGGGCAAAGACACACAGCTGAATTGAGTGAGGCACCTGTGTTAAAGAAACTTGTGAATCTGTGCCCCAAAGTGCCAAACTAAGCTTTTTAGCTTTTTAATGTAGGTCATGGTTACCTGTATTGATACAGTTATTGTGAACTTGCAAGGTGTGGGTTAGAAGGAGCTGCTGGCTCACTTGTTTAAGCCACCTGGAGGGAATTGCCTCATGGATTATGCTGCCCATTGGAGAGAGGAAGCAGGCTCTAGGTTAGCTCTAACATCTCCCTATTTCCCTTTGGAAAAGTCCCTTATCTTTCCTTTTTCCTTGACCTTCTTTAGTATGTTAGGGTGGGTGTCCAAGAAAAATGTCCCAAGTTTATTTTTTTTTATTATTTATTATTTTTTTTTGTCTTTTGTCTTTTTTCCGTGTCCGGCAACGGATCGCAACCCAGATTAAACAAAGTAAGAGTATTTCCCTCTTTCATAAACAGGGTCTGGAGTTAGACCATCCCAAATCGTGGCTTCATGGTTCTCAGGTACCTAGACTCCTTCTATAATGCTGCTCTACCACCTTTAATGTCCTGTCTCAGGGTTCAAAATGGCTGTTCAAGCTCCTGCCATCATATCTGTATTCCAGCCTGCAGGCAAGAGGAAGAGTCAAAGACTGGAACGTCACCTCTTTTAAGAACACTACCCCGGGCTGGCCCATGGCTCACTCGGGAGAGTGCGGTGCTGAAAACACCAAGGCCCCGGGTTCGGATCCCACATAGGGATGGCCGGTTCGCTCACTGGCTGAGCGTGGTGCTGACAACACCAAGTCAAGGGTTAAGATCCCCTTACCAGTCATCTTTAAAAAAAAAAAAAAAAAAAAAAAGAACACTACCCCAAAGTCACATGCTTCCATTTATATGGCTTTATTTCCATGCCCATCTGAAATCTGGGGATCTATTATCAAGAAAGAAGGTGAAAATAGATATTGGGGGATGATTAGCAGTCTCTGCCACAGTAAGACTCTTTCAACAGCTCCATACAGAAGCTGCCCAAATAGAATGTATTATTGGGATTCTGGTTCCATCTGCCGTTGCCATTGGTCTGGGGATTAGAGGTTTATTATGTCTGTGTTTAACACCTGGAGCTGTGCTGTGTAGAGAAACAGAGTTCCAACATTGGTGCTGTGCCTCAGCTTCTAGCTTTATAAAAGAGCTATGTTATGTCCATTCTAAGATGCATATTTTTTCATGCTTTAACATCTCTACAATCAGGATGCATCATACAGTCTCTGTTGGTGAGGTGGGCATCATGATTTAGCTGTTACTGCCATCACACGAGCATCAGAATTTGCAGAGTGGATGTCAGCAGCTTGGAAGGAAATCCTGGAGGCAGTAGGGCAGCAGTCTTGAGAAATGCTGCACCACCAGCATTCTTGATGCCTGAGAAGCCCAGATTGTGTGGAAAAACATGGACAGCAGCAATTCCAAGACAGATTCAGAGGCATCGGACTTGGAATGTGAAGTTTTAGAAAGACCTTCAACAATTTATTTCAATTATATTTTCCTTTTAAGGAATTCACAAGAGAGAGAGAGATGCATTTAAAAGTCTGGATCTAAGTCTAAAAGAGTTCTTTGTGTAAATACAAAAAACCCGAATGATAACAACTTGTCATGTGGGTAGCAATTCTGAAACTACTTTGTGTGTATCCTAGGAATGAACAAATGAGCAAAAGTATTGTGGATGATGAGAAACAGGTTTCTCACCACTGGAGAAAATTACAAATAAAGGGAGGAAGCTAGAATAAACTCTAGTGTAGAATTGGAATTAGAGATATCAGTATAAATTCCAAATTTTTAATACATATACAGATGGATAGATTTAAGGGTGTGTTTGTGTGTGTGTATTTACATACATTTCCTAGCTCTGCCTGCTGAGAGGTCCTAGACCAATGACACTCCAGTAACTATGAACACACATAGTGCTCACATCTTGGTTTCTAAACATCACTCTCCAATAAAAGGAGCCAGGGATCCTTGGAGAAGTGACTGATTCCGGGGTTGGGGCAGAGAAAGTACAAGATGAGTTTAGAACATCTAATGAGGCTGGAAAATTAGAAACTACTCAAAAAATGATGGGTGTGTGTTAAAAGGACACAAAAGCCAACCAGAAGGAACTCTCAATGGCCAAATCTGGCCCAGTTTGATGTGTTAAAAGGACACAAAAGCCAACCAGAAGGAACTCTCAATGGCCAAATCTGGCCCAGTTTGAACAATGAAATAAATAATGATAGTAATGAATTTTGACTCGTAGAATAAAACATGAGTACCTACTGATATCAATAAATAATTGAATAAACAAATAACTGGAGGAGAAAGGATAGCTCTTTCTTACAGGAGAATTCCAATTAATGAATGTAGAAGGGATAATAGAAATAGAAAATTATCATAAGGCAAACACCAAAGTAATGATTGTTGTAGGCAAGAATAATCAGTGGTTGCTAAAATTAGTGGGCCAAAGTATGATGAGAAACAGGATGTTTGCATGTCTCAAAGTATCTTCCCACAAGATACTTATGGATTACAAAGGGAAAAATAGTAACTTTATAGCAGAGAAACCTGACGGTTACCACCTTAGTCAAGCAATCAAGATTAACATCTCCGGTGATAAGACAGAGTGACAGATCCCCCGGTATGATGCAATGAGAAGGCACATCACTCCTGTCGTATTCTTGCCAAAAATGTGTAACTTCAGTCTAACCATGAGAAAGCAATAGACAAACCCAAACACTGTACCGATTAACTGGCCAGTACTCTTCAAAAGTGTCAAGGTCATAAAAGACAGAAACTGGGCAACTGTCTCAATTGAAGGAAGCTGAGGATACATGACAACTAAATGCAATGCGGTGTGCTGGACTGGATCCAAAAAAAAAAAAAAAAAAAAAAAAGCATTGTTGGGAAAACTGGTGAAATTCACTAAGGTGTGTATATTACTTAACAGTATTGCATCAGTGTTTTATTTCCCGGGTTTCTCTAATTGTATTATGGTTCTGTAGCATGATAATAATAGGGGGAGCTGGGTTAAGGGTATGTGGAAAATTTCTGGGCCTTTTTGGGTTTTTTGCAATTTTTCTGTAAGCCTAAAGTTTTTCCAACATAGGAAATTAAAAGTGGGGAAAGTATTATGTCTTAATTTAATTGGCAGTGTTTTGTTTTGTTTTTTTTCTTCTTACTGATATGTAAAATGTTAGTGTCACTTATAATCAGTTGTATCTTAGATTTGATAAAATATGGTGTATGGAATAAAAATCTCCCTTTTACACTCTTTCAAACCCATATTCTTCCCCAGAGATAAACATTGTTACAGTTTACACTAAATCATTTGAGGACTTAAAAAATTTGCCAATATATGTGCCAAAGTATATATGTTTAGTGAATATATACTTTTTACATAAGTGGGATTATTAGGGCCAGCCCCATGGCTCACTTGGGAGAGTGCGGCGCTGGTAGCACAGAGGCCGCAGGTTTGGATCCTATATAGGGATGGCTGGTGCACTCACTGGCTGAGCGTGGTGCAGACCACACTGTGCTGAGGGTTGCGATCCCCTTACCGGTCAAATAAATAAATGATTGGGGTTATTATATTATTATACTGTGACACGCCTTTTTCTCTTAACTGCATGTTTTAGAATGCTTTCCCTGTCTGAGTGGAGCTGCCTCATTTTTTAATAGCTGCATGGTACTCCAGGGTATAGAGGTTCCATAATTTGTTTAACCATCCTCCTGATGTTCATTTAGGTTTTTTTCACTTTTTTACTATTCCAAATGGTGCTGCAGTGAACATCCTTGTGCACTGATCCTTGTGCCTCTTAGTGTACACACGGGTGTTTTTCTTTAGGATAAATACCTAGAACAGAATTATAGAGTTGACAGATGTTTGCATTTGAAAAACTACCAAGTTGCCCTCCAAACAAAGTTGAACCCGCTGCAGTTTAATTAATAGTATATGAGAATATGTGCCCATTTCCCCAAAACCCCACCAACACTGGATGTTATCAGTCTTTTAATAATTTGCAGGCTGAGTGAAGATGCTTCATTATTTCATTTACTCATGTCTTTTGGTTGAACAAAAATGTTTCGGTGTCTTCCCTGTGCCCAGCACTGTTGTAGACTCTAGGGACATTGCGCAGACAAAACAGACAAGTCCTTGCCCTCTGGGGGTCTCTGAAAGGTGACGTTTGGGAAACAATGGCCCCTGGTTTCATTTGCCTTTCTCCGATGGCTACTGAGGTGGGCCGAACGCTTTCCATGTGGTCATTCTTCTCCAAACACCCTATCCCAGACCTTTGCTCATTTTTCCATTGAGTCCGTGGTCTTTTTCTTCCTCCTGTTGAGCCTGGAATGGGAGAACTAAGACGATTGCCCTCTAGGGGATTATCAGAGGCACAGGTAGGATTTGAAAGTGAGGAGAGAACCCAGATTGAAATACACGAAGTTGGGAATGCGCGGAGGTTTTGTCTGCCCCCTCCAGGATTGGTAGCCAGACTCACTGCCTTGGAAACCTCTCACCAGCCCACCCCCTGCCAACCAACATCGTACCAAATGGTGGCCTCTCTCGAAAGGATCTTCAAGCCTTGGCAGTGTGCATTTGATTACTACTTTATGCCTAATGTCATTGGAACAGCAATTTTTTTTTTCATCGGTTGGTCAGTTCAGGATCAAACCCTGGACCTAAGTGTTATCAGCACCATGCTCTAACCAACTGAGCTGACCAGCCAGCCCCAGAACAGTGAAATTTGAGCTGTAGAAATGTTTATTCTGTGCTCTTTCTACGGCTTCTGTGGACAGGTCAACCAAGAGGATTTCCAGTCTGTCCTCAGTTCAGTTCACCAGTTATTAAGCCTCTGTGTGTCTGGGCTCTGATGGGGTTGGACAGAGGAGTAAGATCAGGTCTCTGTCCTCTGGGAGGTTACAGTAGGGAGATTAAGCCGCTCATCCGTGCATCAGTGGGTTATTGAAATAACATAGCCCTGACATTAGCATACGGCCTCTAGAACCATACGTGTCCCGGTCTAGAGCCTGTATGCTCCTGTATGCTAATGCGTCTAAAGCACGCATGCTAATGTATGCTAATGTCCATCGCTTACCAGTTGTGAGACCTTGGGCTGGTTATTTCACCCCTTCATACCTCACCACCTCTGCTACAAGATGAGGACAATAATAGTACCTGTCTCAGAGAGACGTTGTGAGGAGTAAATGAATTTATACGTGTAAAATGCTAAAACAGTGCCTGGCACAGAGTAAGTGCTCAGGCAGTATTAACAAT
>NW_007726169.1:1185822-1187546 GCF_000696425.1 Galeopterus variegatus
TTATTGTAAAGACAAGGAAGTTTCACAAGAAAAATCAGTTGATTCAATCTTTTCAAAAGGATACGAAGACATGAACAGTGTGACAAAAGTTATCTATAGATAAGTATAGCTTAAACAGTGGACACTCGTAACATTATTTAAATCTAAGAATAATTGTCTCTAAAGTTTCCACCAACAAACAGCTTGCCCTTAGCAAACATTTTTTTTACAATTTTCCCTACAGCAGTTCTTTAAAATCTCTTAACAGGATCGGCATGTCAACCACCTGTTAGCTCTAAAATCATTAAAGTATACAGTCCCATACTTAAACAGTGATTAGAGTTGATAAGATGGGCTGTTGCCATGCTATCTGTGGACTTTTGTCCCCTAAATCGAGGGCTTTTGCCCCATACGGGTATTATCTAAAAAGCCCATTCTAAAAATCAACTGAGAATCAAGATTTCTTTTTTTTTTGTCTTTTTTTTTTGTGACCAGCCGCACCTCGCTCAGCCAGTGAGCGCACCGGCCATCCCTATATAGGATCCGAACCCGCCACGAGCCGCACTCTCCCGAGTGCGCCACGGGGCTTCTAACCCTCTACAGACTTGTACCTGTCACTCCTTCCAGTTTGTTTTTTTTCCTCTGTGAAGTGGGGATGCTGAGCGGTGGTCTAGTCCCCATCCCAGCCCCACTCCCAGTGTTGTCCCAACCCTCTGAGATCAGGATAGGGGTAGGGAGAGTGATAAGAGGGGCCAGCTCCCTGGTGGGTGGCTCCAAACTCCCTACATAGTGCAGTTGGAAGGTGATTCCCTGATTTCTGGGGTTCTAGATTTCTGGGGCTTCTTTTCAAACCATGGCACTGCTGTATTGTAGGCCTCAGCTACATAAATCACTGCCCGATGTGTCATTGAGCACTGACTCTGGTCCAAGGCTGTGGGGACACACTGGGCCAGCAGCACCTGGAGGGGTGTTTGGGTGCACAAGCTTGGACGTGGGTCCATGCTCCACCTTTGTGACATCATTCTTTATCTGTGGCATAGACCCCTTCACCAGGGTGGAGATAGCCAGGCCCAGTCTGGTGCTGCCCTTGTTATGTCTCATTTCATTTACTTGTGCTTCTCTTATAATAATGGGACTTTATAACTGTCAGGAGTGCAGCAGGCGCAAGGCCGGACCAGAGCTTGGACCAGACCTTGTCCATGACCTGCCAGGGTCCCCTTCACTGTTGCGGTTGAAAGAACACAAGCCATTCCACAGTTCTGCCTCTTTTCGCTGTTACTTGCTCCCTCCCTGACCCACAGATCTGGTTCCTCTGTGTGGCTTCTCCTGAACACACTGACTTTACTCCTTTAAGTCTTGCCTTTCTTCAGTTCGAGTGTTTCTCCGTGGGACAGCTGTGGTGTTTGGGGGTGGGGAGCAATTCTTCACTGTGCAGCACTGTCCCCACATTGCATGACCTCCTTGCCTCTGGCCCCCAGTCACCAGATGTTGATAGGAGCCCCTGTCATTGAGACAACCAAAAATCCCCACTTGTATTTCCAAATATCCCCCACCATCCCCTGCCTCTACCTGACTACAGACGCTCCTCGACTTACGATGGGGTTACATCTGGATAAACCCATTGTAAGCGGGAAATATAGTTCAGTCACCAATATTTTGACATAAGTCATCCAAATGTGACCCAGTGGTGAGTCAAGGAACGTACTAAATAGGTACTGCTTTTGCGCCATTGTAAAGTCAAACCA
>NW_007726169.1:1187717-1189014 GCF_000696425.1 Galeopterus variegatus
TGACTTTACTCCTTTAAGTCTTGCCTTTCTTCAGTTCGAGTGTTTCTCCGTGGGACAGCTGCGGTGTTTGGGGGTGGGGAGCAATTCTTCACTGTGCAGCACTGTCCCCACATTGCATGACCTCCTTGCCTCTGGCCCCCAGTCACCAGATGTTGATAGGAGCCCCTGTCATTGAGACAACCAAAAATCCCCACTTGTATTTCCAAATATCCCCCACCATCCCCTGCCTCTACCTGACTACAGACGCTCCTCGACTTACGATGGGGTTACATCTGGATAAACCCATTGTAAGCGGGAAATCTAGTTCAGTCACCAATATTTTGACATAAGTCATCCAAATGTGACCCAGTGGTGAGTCAAGGAACGTACTAAATAGGTACTGCTTTTGCGCCATTGTAAAGTCAAACCATCGCAAGTTGGGGACCATCTGCAGTTCTTCTCATTCAACAGCTGCTTTGTTCTTTTGGATGCGTAACTACTACTGAACAATCTAATTTAAGCGTTTATTAAAGTTTCAGGAATAACCATGGTAACCACTTGTATTTTTAACCCTAAGAAATCTGAGGGTTCATGTGGCTTAGCCCTCAGCATAGAATCACATGTAAAGAGACACAAACCAGCAACCAAAAGTCATTAAAACCAAGTGCATTTTCTCCTAAGGAACCCACCCACATTCACACTACTCAGGAGCCCCTTTCAAACACTCCCCAGTTCTCCTTTGCCCATGAGGGGCCTCTGTCAGACATACCTAGTAGAGACAGGAGGAAAGGGGACTCCAGAGAGGTTTTAAGTAAGCAGGGGGAGACTGTACTTTCAGAGATCATTTCTATAGTTCACTAAATAGACGGAGAAAGATAAGAGAGACCCTGATCACCTATGTGAAGTTGATTTTGTCCCATTCAAATATGTACAAAAGTCCTCCATTGGAAAGGCATTTTTATGTCTATTGTCTCTGCTGCACCTCAAAGCTTTCTGAGAAAGCTAATGCTTCCTCAGAGGAAGGCTAATGCTCCCATTTTGCAAATCAGCGAGCCTTTTAGTGATTTGCCCTAGATAAAGCTAGGTAGGGAGTGATAGAGAAGGAATATTGGCTGTGGTTCCGGTGGCTCCAGGCCTAGCCACGGATAGGTGGAAGGGCTGGGATTCGTCCCAGGCCCATTGAGTTTCAATGCTCCGTCTTCTCTTTAGGGAATAAGGAATAAAGAGGTCAGAAAACAGCAGAGCAAAAAAGAGCCATCCCAGTCCCCTCATCAACTCCCGCCCGCCCTGTGCTATTTAACTCCCTGCAGACCTTAAC
>NW_007726169.1:1189982-1191081 GCF_000696425.1 Galeopterus variegatus
GGTGGGAGGGGGAAGAGGGAGGAGGGAGGGAGGTTTCGGTAATGGGTCACAATAATCAACCTCATTGTATATCGACAAAATAAAATTTAAAAAATAAATAAATAAAAAATAAATCATAGCTTTCTTTGGAAGAAACTTCTCTGCCACACCCCTGTGGGAATGTTCGCCCTGGACTCTTTGCCCTGGAGCCTCACAATACTCTGCCAGGCGCTGGGCTGTCTGTTTTCTGTGGGTTGAGGCATTCCCAGTTCTATGGATTATAATGTATCTCTCCGCCCCCTTCCCTGCCACCCCCTCCATCACGGGCCATCTGTCCCCGCACTGCCCACTCCCAGCCTTTTTAATAGCACTGTCCTTGGGGAGGAGGGTCTCCAGGCTGGTTTTATAACAGGCCTGGGGGAGTGTGGGGACACCCCAGTGCTGCCAAGGCATTTGATTGAGCTGGGTATTCGGGGAGGCAGGCAGCTAAAAAAGTCCTAATGGAGGAAGTTTCCCAAGGTGGGGCCCTCCTTTCAGCTCCCCACTCAAATAGATGGATGAGCATGCACACATCAAGAGAGGATGGGAGCGAGAGGGGGTGGGGGTGAGGACGCCTTTCTAAAAATACAGCCCATCTGCATCCTGTTAGTGGTTTCCTCGGAAACCACTGGGAACAGAGCTCCAGCAGGACAGGCAAAGCAGAGACCCAGGGCTGGGGCTGGGTGGGTAGGATCCTCCCTGCCTGCCTCCTGTGCTGAGGAGGAGCCTCTGCCAAGTGGCTCTGCAGCTCTTGTTTAGGCTCTGTGGGGCCTGGTGTCTAGCAGCTCCCAGCCCAGTACATGCAAACTGCAAACTAGACTCCAGCGGGGACCCTCATGCGTTCACGAAGCAAGCACCATTTTTGTTTTTGGAACACTCTGAAGGACTGATGCTTCCTGCTTCTTATGGAAGGGAAGGAAGCCTAGAGAAGGCCCAGAGCTGCAGCCGGTTCTAACAGCAGCCTTGCCACAGAAGTGGGTTCTGTCCCAGGCTCTGTGCCCTTAGGTTGTCTTTAACTTAGGGAGAAGCCAAAGGAGCAGCAGTGTCATGGGGGGGGGGGAGCAGGGACATCCCCAGATGG
>NW_007726169.1:1192462-1193309 GCF_000696425.1 Galeopterus variegatus
GCTGACAACACCAAGTCAAGGGTTAAGATTCCCTTACCAGTCATCTTTTAAAAAAAAAAAAAAGAAAGTGCCAGTTTGGGTGCATCTTTGCTAGCAGTGCAGACTTTACCATTTCCATTGGCCAAAAATAATAATAATAATAAAGTATCATATTTTAATTTGAATTTTTTTTACTTCTAGTGAGTTTGAATATTTTTCCATGTATGTAATGGCCAATTTGAATTTTTTAATAAATTTCCTGATCATGTCCTTGGGTCGTTTTCTCTTGGTGCATTTTGATCTATGCCATCCTAAAATCCAAGTAAATGACTGTGATTCCAATTCTAGAATCGAGGGGTCCTGGTGCCCTGTCCGTTTGTCTTCCTCCCCACTCCCCCACGGCTGGCTCTTCCAAACACACACACAGACATGCATACACACGTGGACCCGTCTGACCCTTTCCTCCCCTGAGATTCAGATGCCCCCAGGGCCTCCCAAGAACTAGGGCCTGAGACCTACCGTCTGGCAGCTGTAGGTTGAGTGGTCTCTGTGTGTCATCCCTTCCCTGTTGGTGGTGTGTCCTGACTGGCACCTGATCCTTCAGCATCACTCTGCCTGCCACACTGCCGGTGCCCCCTTCTCCCCTCCCAGGACGGCCCTCACCCGCCGTTCCTGTCCACCCCCTCTGTCCTCCAGAACCTCACTGTCCACTTCTGAGCACTGGGGGCCCTGCACAGAGGACTTCTGTCTGCTACTAATTCTTCATTTGGCTTCTCCATACTTGCCTCTCTGCTTCTCAGTAAATGCAAAATTTTGCTTGTAATTGTCTTAGGGATCCTCGTGGTGCTTTTCCAATTTTTTTTTTTTT
>NW_007726169.1:1194298-1195541 GCF_000696425.1 Galeopterus variegatus
TTTTTTTTTTTTTGGTAACGTTTTAACTTTTAAGAGCAAGTAATGTGACATCCCTGAGCCAAACAGGCCTGTCTTGCAGACCGAGACCTTGGTGCCCTGGGGGAAGCGCTCGGGATGGGCTTGCGTTTGGGGCCGTGGGGGAGGGACGCGTCAGTGTGGTCTCCGCTGCCCCCGCCCCAGCCCTGGCTTGCGCTGTCCTCCGCCCGGGAGATTTAGAGCAGGGCCCGTGCGTCCCGCCGCAGCAGGCTACAACCTCCCCTTCCCTCCCTAGGGCTCTTGCTCCACGACGTGACCATGGCCGGGCTGCAGGAGCTGCGATTCCCCGAGGAGAAGCCGCTGCTGCGGGGCCAGGACCTGGCCGAGCTGGTGAGTCGCGCCTTCGCGGTCCTGGGGCCGAGCGCGCCACCTCGTGGCCAAGAGGGACGCCGCGCGCCCTCCCCGCAGTCTTGGCCATGGGAGTGAGCTGTGCTGAGAAGCCTTGTCCCCACCTTGGGAGAGTTCCTGGGCTGGCCTGAGTGTCCACGTTACTAAGACCCAGCCAACCTCACCGTGGCTTCGGCTGTCTTTGAGGCTGGAGGCTCTTCAGGAGAGTTATCCCCGTTTGAATGATGAGAAAACTGAGGCACAGAAAGGTGAACTCACTTGGCCAAGGTCACGTGGCTAGCGGGGAATGAGGCCATACTCAACCTGGGTTCTGGGCAGCCCAAGAGCCCCAAGAAGGTGACCGCTAGGCAGTGCTGCCTCCAGCAGGAGCCCGGTGCCCCCCCATCTGAGGGGGCCTTTCTTTGACTCCAGCCTTCTGTCTTTTCCTCACAAGCCTCAGAGGTACCAGGGCAAGTCTTACCAATAGTGCCCGCCAGGGGCAGCGGGACTGAAGCATTCAGAGGTTGCGATTTTGTCCCAAAGGCCGCTCAGTCAGGGCACCAGGCATTAGATTCCAAAGTCACTTTTACCCCACACTTTCTTGTGGTGGTGACACCCTGTCCACCTTCCCTTTCCCTCCCTCCCAGCACCATCTTGATGGTGACTGTGACACAAACCACTTTGCAAGGAGAAGCTGTAGGGCATCCTTGAATTCTGGGGCATTAGTGCTGGGGGTACCTGCTGATTATATTGTTCTGGCCCCCCAATTTTACAGATGGGGAAGCCAGGAGCCCAGGCCCTCACATCTTCAGCATGCTGCCCTTCTCTGTCTCCCCCTGCCTCCTGCCAAAAGGAGGTGAGCTGCAGAGCCACTGGCAGG
>NW_007726169.1:1195843-1196908 GCF_000696425.1 Galeopterus variegatus
ATGAGGCTGGTGGCCCTGCCCCCCGAAGGGTACAGTCTTATCTCAAAGACAGAAAACTGAGTTGGCTTATAAGACCTGGACTACCTGAGGGCAGTGGTCGGGGCCAGCTGCTGAGCTACACACTTAGCATGCCCTCTATTCTAGATGCACTCACTCCCTGGGCCAAGCCCCCGTGATCTCTTGCTGGGATGCTTGCAGGACCTTCCTCACTGGTCTCCTTACTTCTCCTCTTGCTCAGACAATCTTTTTGAAATACATTGTGTCTGCTGAAAGCACGCCAGTGGCTGCCACCTCTCAGAATTGCAGCACAGTCGTTCCTGGGGCCCAGGATGTGACTTGTACCCGCCCCCCATGCTTCCCTGGGCTCCCTCCTCTCTAGACTCCTTGCACGTGCTGATCATATTCCCAGCAGTTCCCTCTGCCTGGGATATGCGAGGCCAGAAATGTGCAGGGCTGGCTTCTCATTTCATTCAAATGCATCCTCCTCAGAGGGGCCATCTCTGACCACTGGGTCTAATGTTGACACCTGACCCACTCTGTCCCTGGTCTTAGCACTTACCGCTACCAGCCCCTGGTAGCAGAAGAAAGAAGAAAGAAGTTTCTTAGAACTTTCTGGAAAGTCCCTCCTCCCACACCAGCCTGCCTCTGTCTTTTTCTGCTGCAGTTGGTGTCTCACTTCATCTCACCCACCACCAGGACCAGAGTTTGCCACCACGACGTCCCCACTCCTGTGTGAGGAGGGACATGTGAGGGTCTGCGTTCGGTCTCCCACGGAGGCTTCTCTCCTTTCTGGAGTCAGCACAACCCCTGTGCTGTGGACCTGGTCACATCTGCTTCTTCCAAAGGCTCATTAAAAGCCCCAATCCCAAAACAACCTCCCCGAGTGATCTTTCCAGATGTCACTGAGGCGCTGGTGTGGTCCTGCCCCTCTCTCTGCCTTCAAGAGCTATTCTGACACTCACACTCAGATTCTTCCTTTCCGGCTGCAGCGTGTGTAAGTGCCTGTCCTTTTCACTTTTTATATCTTCTGCAATCTGCCAGGTGCAAATTCTTGGAGTCCAGGGA
>NW_007726169.1:1196981-1212226 GCF_000696425.1 Galeopterus variegatus
ACAACCCCTGTGCTGTGGACCTGGTCACATCTGCTTCTTCCAAAGGCTCATTAAAAGCCCCAATCCCAAAACAACCTCCCCGAGTGATCTTTCCAGATGTCACTGAGGCGCTGGTGTGGTCCTGCCTCTCTCTCTGCCTTCAAGAGCTATTCTGACACTCACACTCAGATTCTTCCTTTCCGGCTGCAGCGTGTGTAAGTGCCTGTCCTTTTCACTTTTTATATCTTCTGCAATCTGCCAGGTGCAAATTCTTGGAGTCCAGGGAGGAGTGAATACTTCTGCCCATTTACCCACATCCTTCCTGCCACATCACACTGGCTTGCCTCTGGGGACTCAACTGCTAGGCGTGCCTAGAGCTCCGTGGGAGAGTTGCTGCTGGTCCCCCCTACCTGTGCCTGTGTCCCTGTCTCTGTCTCCTGCACACTGCTCCTTGCCTCTCCACCTCCTCTTCTGGGCCCCCTCTCCTGCCTGCTTTCCTCTGAGTGATCACTCAGTGCCCACAGGACCTACAGGGCATCTGAACTGGCTTGTGTTATTTCTGCTGTTTCCTGGCTTCTGGGTGCTGCCTCCCACACCCCCATCTCCGGGGCCCCCCACACTCTGGGAGCACACAGCACACCCTGCCATTATCTGCCTCATCCTTATTGTTAGATTTTGTTTTTACCAAAACTGCCTCCTCCCTCCTTCTCTGAGATAATTGCCCTCTTAAGGTCTCCAGTATAAAAACCTCCCACATCTACTCCCCCCAACCCCCTGTGTGCAAGGCCTTTGGGTGGGAATATTCATCGATAACCAGCCCTGTCCCCTCCCCCAGCCGCTTCCTCTCAGAGGTTCCAGGAGTGGCCGCCTCCGTCCTCGCCTCCCTCGCTGTCCCTTGCAGAGCCCCCAGGCCTTGGGTGAGCCAGTAGGGGAGGCCTGGGTGTGGCTATTCTTCATAATCTGTCACAGGTGCCCGAAGCCTGGCTCTCCTCTTTAGGTGTGAGAGTCCCTAGTGCCATCTGACTTTCTCTACCACCCCACCTGCCAGAATGCAGGTGTCCGAGCTTTTCCTTGTTTTGAGAAAAATATCAGAATTACTGGTTTCATTCATTTCCTTCCCACTCTTGGGATTTGGGGTCTGCCTTTAGTAACTCACCCTTTCCCTGTTACTCTCCAGTAACGTCCTGCTTTTGATTTGACCATCTCATTCATTATCATCTCATTTATCCACGTGTTTATTCAATAGGAGAATCTATAGCACACAAAGCCCAGGGTGGGAGTACAAAGGACAGAACCATAGGTAACACCACGCTTCTTATTTAATCCTCACAGACACTGAGGCTCAGAGGCTAAGTGACCTGCCTAGGAGCTCACCACCTTGCAAAGGGGAGTGGAGAGCTTTCTAGACAGACACAGTTGACGGCAAGGCAGGGCCCTTGAGCTCTGCTCTACCCAGAGGAGGTAAACCTCACCTGGGAGCTTTCCTTCCCAGGCCAAAATGTGCCCAACTCTGAGCTGGCCCAGCTCCCTTGTACAGATGCGGAGACCCAGAGAGGGTGAGCCACAGGGCCAGAGCCAGGCCCAGTTGCAGGGTGTTTGTGGGCTGCTTGGTGTTAGGGAGAGGCTGGTGACTCAGATACATGGGGTTCAAGCCTCGACTCCCCCACTCTCCATCCATGCTATCTTGTAAACTGAGGATACCTTTTGAGACTCGGCCCCCTCATCTGTCAAGATCTGTTGTTCATCCTGACCTGTTTGTGTTTAGGGCCCACTCTCCATCCATGCTATCTTGTAAACTGAGGATACCTTTTGAGACTCGGCCCCCTCATTTGTCAAGATCTGTTGTTCATCCTGACCTGTTTGTGTTTAGGAAGCCCATTCCTTGCAGGCTTTGTGCTGGGAGCACAGCCAGCCATGGTCCTGTCCCCGTGGCACCAGCAGTCCCTGGGAGGAATGGGCACTAATCAAGGATTCACACTATTTGGTATAAAATGAGCCCTAGTGCTTTGAGAGCATGAAGTGGGCAGGTCTGGCAAGGTGGGAGCAGCCCACTTTGTGACTTTGTGTGGGTTAGACAAGCCTCATTACTCCCCACTGTGTGGGCCTCAGCTTCCCCATCTCTAAAGTGCGTGTGATAGTCCTGCCTGCCTCTTCCCTCCTTCCCGTGCCTCTGCCTTGTGTCCTGAGGGTCAGACCTTGAAAACTGTGGGCAAGAGGAGAAAATGATGAACAGCAAGGATTTGGCGTCAGATTCCACCACTTTCTAGCCCTGTGGCTCAGCCTCTCTGACCCTCACCTATAAAGTGGAAATCTTCTCATTTTAAGTTAATGAGCTCATGGGCTCATCCATCAGGTACTTGATAGCCCGGTGCCCAGCACTTGGCAAGTCCTTGACTGCTTTTGTTAACATTAAGATGGACTGGGGAGCAGAGACAGAATCTGCTCAGGGCAGAGCCCCTGGGGGCCCCCAGGCCAGCTGGGGCCTAATGTGCCACCCCTCTATTTGCCTTCCCATAGGAGAACTCCGACACCTTCCTCTTGGCTGCAGACACAGACTGGAAGGTAGGTCAAGGCTCAGCCTCCTGAGGTGTGGGGCCGACAGCTGGCCAACCACTCACCCCTGCCGGCCAGGTCCCAGAGGAAGGTCACAGGCATTCTCTGTGACCCCAGCCTGGAGGAGCCTCCAGGACCAACCCCACTGCTCACAGCCGCTCTGCCTGCCCCTGCCCAATGGAGAGATGTCTGAGGGGGAGGCGGTCTGACCCTCCTTGAGCAGGACAGTGGGTGGGGGGAGTCCTGGGGGGAGTGAGGACTTAGCAGGGAGTAAGGGGTGTTGTCATCCGAATCAGCATTTTCCTCCAATGAAAGCCAGGTGGATGATCCAAAATAGCTCCTGTTTCCATGGCAGCAGTTGCCGGGACAATCATGCCCTCTTTAGTTGGTTGCCAGATCCTCCGTGAAAACTGAAATCACTCTTTGTTGTTGCCCCTCTGCATGATGATGGTCCTCACTTGGCCAGCTATTTCTCCCCTCTGAGTCCCATAGTGACCGTTCATTTCAGGGTCTCAGAAAACATCTACCAGCAGACGTCAGGGGAGCCTCACCAGTTCCCTAGCACCCTGGCCACCAAAACATGCTGAACAAATTCAGGCCCTTCCTCCTGTCTAGATGGAACTAGCCTCCAGGCCACTGCCTTTGTCTGAGCCTGACCTCGATTTGGGTCAGTCCCCCAGCCCCATGGCAGCACCAACCTCGCGGTCTGGACGCAGGGGTGACACGGGAGGTGGGGCTGCCTGCCAGCTCCTCCCCCAGGGCGCACAGCATTTGGGCCTGTGTGTTGGTCTCTTGGTCACGCGCCATTTCAAGGACGTGAGGGGAGGCTTTAGGACAGCCGGTGTGCACATGCTCAGGTTCCCTGGGAATGTCATCTTCAAACACAAAGGACTCTGGATCTAGGAAAGAAGGGATGAGATTGCGGCAGCAGGGAATAAATGTGAGCCCAGGAGGAGGGGTGGGAGGGGAGGATGGGACAGCTGAAGGTCAGTGCAGGCACACCAAGGGGGTACGTGGACAGACAGGCCCTGAGGAGGGGGCTGGCAGAATAAAATCCCTCCACGACGTGGGAGGCCAAGGCCGGCAGCGTTGACTGCCAGCCCCCAACATGCACATGCTCGCTGGGGTCATGGAGGAGGTCCCCACTGCACCCTGGGTGCCCAACTGTTTCTACTAAGCCTCCCTCTCTCCCCACTGAGCCCCTGTGCATCAGCCCCCAGATTGCCAGGCCCACCCCAGGGCAGCCACTCCCCGTGTGTGAGACGCCAGTTCCCAAGATCCTTTGCTTAGTAAAGGGCAGCCTGGTGTCAAAAGGCTCCTTCCTGTCCATCCTGGTTACACCACATGGAGCTAGCTTTTTTTTTTTTATAGAATAGCAGCCGCGAGAGTGGCCATTATCTGTACCAAGGCCTGGCAGGGATTTTATCCCTTGTTTCGCAGTGGCAGGTGGCAGCACTTGCCTCAGTGGGCCTGGCCAGTAGGAGAGGTAGCAAGAGAGAGGGACTGAGAGCCAGACAGACCTGGGATGGATCCTGGCTTTGCCACTTACAAGCCACTTGACCTCCAGCACCAGTCACTGCGCTTAGCTTCCTCACTTTTACAGTGAGACAGGCAGCGTGGAACTCCCTGAGTGTGAGGTGATGGTGCTCACAGGCCTGGCACTTGGACACTCAGCTGTGACAAATGACCACCAAAACATGGGGTCAGAGCCAGACTACATGGCCGTGGTTCCTGGCTCTGTGCTCACTAGCTGCCTGATGTCAGGCAGATTACCAAACCTCTCTGTGCCTCATCTGTAAAGTGGGTATTAAGAGGATAAGATGAGGTAACACATGTAAAGGGCTTGAACAGAGCCTGGCATGTGGGAGATATTCTAGTACACGTTTGCTTCTCTTAAGAATATGACCTTGGGCTCAGGCTGCTGAGGCACTAGTAAGTTCCACTGCTTACTAGCTGAGTGGGAAAATTACCTAACCTCTCTGTGCCTCAGTTTCCTCACCTTTTCTCTTGGGTTCATGAGGCTTACGTGTGTTATCCTTGCAACTACCTATGCAGGAAGCACTGCTGTTTCTCCTATTTATAGATACGGAGGCTCAGAGAGGTTGACTGACTTGCCCAAGGTCATACAGCAAAGAAGTGACAGTGGCGGAGCTGTGATTGGCACCAGGACTTGGCTTGCAAGACCTGAGCCTGCCTTGTCTGGCCACAGCAACTGCATAACCTCCAGCAAAGGGGCCAATAGTTTGGAGAGGCACACAGATTGTCCTATTTCTCCCCTGGCCTGGGCAGAGGTGGGGTCAGGGCTGGAGCAATTTATGTAGTTTTTTCTCATTCTCATAGCAACTCTGTGAGGAAGGCATAATTCTTACACAGTTGAGGAGCCTGAAGCACAGAGAGGTTAAAAAACCTTGCCAAGGTCACCCAGCTAGTGAGGGGTGGGGCAGGACTTCAACCCAGTCTGGATTTGCAGCCAGTGAGCTGAGCAGAAATGGGGCCATGGTTTGAAGTGGGTAGTGTTAGAGGTCAGCTTTTTACCTGGGTCTGATTGTGCGGAGAGGCCACTCAGAGCAGAAACTGGAGTGGGCATAGGATGGGGTGAGGACCGTGGGGGATATGGAGGACTTTGTGGGAGTGCAGAGGGCAGGGCTGTGCCTTAGCAGGCTGCCTCAGTTGGAGCCTCCTCCTGTGCCACGGTGGCTGCAGGAACAGGAACAGTGAGCATGGCCAGGATGCGAGGGGCCAGACATGGGACAGGGCAAGTCGTTGGTGCCCTCA
Organism: Galeopterus variegatus; assembly: GCF_000696425.1. Taxonomy (NCBI): domain Eukaryota; kingdom Metazoa; phylum Chordata; class Mammalia; order Dermoptera; family Cynocephalidae; genus Galeopterus; species Galeopterus variegatus. Next base: position 1,202,289 of record NW_007726169.1, read on the forward strand.
GGCAGAGTGCGGTGGCAGGTGTGGAGCAGGTCACCAGGCACCCAGGGACAGGGAGTTGACAGCCTTGCCTGAGGGCAGCCGGCCGGTGTGCAGGACTGTCAGCATGAATGGGCTGGGGCGAGTGGTGTGTTTCTTCACCAGTGAGACAGAATGGGGGCACGGGCGCCCAGCACCCCTCCTTTCCTTCTGTCACTCCTGTTCTCGCAGCTCTTGGGTTCCCTCTTCTGCTCGCCTCCATGGCCTATTTCTCCTCCTCCGCCCTCCTCTGGCTCCCCTTCTCCTCTGTTACTCCACCTGAATGCCTGGGGCTAGCTCACCACACAAATCCTTGCTGCCCAGGAGCACAGGGCATAGAGTCTGAGGTGGCTTGTATGTCCTGCTCCCCAGAGACCTGGGAGCCATGTGTCACACTAGTTGGCTCCAGAAAGAGGGCTGGGGGGGGGTGGTCTGTGGGAAGTGGGCATGTCAACTTCTACAGGCTGTCCCCCATCCCTCCCCAGAGACCTGGGAGCCATGTGTCACACTAGTTGGCTCCAGAAAGAGGGCTGGGGGGGGTGGTCTGTGGGAAGTGGGCATGTCAACTTCTACAGGCTGTCCCCCATCCCTCCTCCTTTCTCTGGTGGCCTCAAGCCCCTTGCAGCAGGATGGGGGGTGGGGAGGGCAGGGCTGGTGTGTACCCCACCACACCCCTGGTCCTGCAACCTGCTCTGGGCCCTGGCCTCAGAACCCAGCTCTCAGCAGTGTGGGTAAGCCCTTGGGCATACATGTGGACAGAGTGGGAGCTGCCCTAGGGGAGAAAGACCCCCGAGGAGGATGCAGAAAGAGGAGTCCCCTGAAGCACGATGATGACCCAGGTTGCCCTTAAAAACAGTGACTCTGCAGGTCTCCACAAGGTTAAGTGATCCAGGCCTTCCTGATGGGAAGGCTGGGCCTGGGATGCTGGGCTTGGGGCCCTCTCAGACCTTCTGTACTCCCCAGGGCATGCATATATGTCCTGCCCTGCCCCACATGGGTATGTGTGACTGTGAGAGGCCCTTGTGTGCCTGACATAGGGTGGACAGTGTGTGTGACCTCAGCTCCCGTGTTCCCAGGCCGCGGTAAGCAGCTGCAGCTGTTGCAGTGTGCCTGTGTGCTGGGTGCATGCAAACTGCAGGGGCTGGGGACCATCGAGAATGATGTGTGGCTGGGTGGGAGGGGCAGGAGCAGGGCTGGGCGAGTGAGAACCTCAAAAGCCAATTGCAGCCAGGTTTGCTTTCCAGCAGCCAATCTGGGAGTGGGGGCTTTGAGTGAGCGAGTGGCTGCTCAGAAACCCAGCGGGGAAGAGGGGCGGGTCTAGGCTGGGCCAGGATCCACATATAAATGGCCCAGGAGCGGTGCCCCATCACAGAGCCGACTGTCTCCCATTCGAGCTGCCCCCTCCCTCTGGACCCGAGTGACTCAGGCCTTTGTTTGCCCTTCCCGGTCGAGGCGGGTTCCCTCCCTCGGCAAGATGCCGGAGTGCTGGGATGGGGTGAGTGAGGGCTCTGGGGGCAGCGAGACTGGCAGGGAGGACGGGGCATCTTGTGACCTTCCCAGGGTGGAAGGGGCATCCTTCTGCCCATGTCTTGGGGGGCAGCTCTGCCTTCGGTCGCCTCAGCTTTGGCTCCAATGGGGCTCCAGTCTCCCTGGTGCCCAGGTCTGCAGGAGTAGTTGCTAGTAGGGGGCAGCTGCTAGTCCGGACCTGAGAGAGGAGGGAGGGGTGGGATCTCTGCAGGAAATGGAGCACACTGCCTGACTTGTCTGCATGGCCTGTGTGCGCCCATGTGCCAATGTGTGTACATCCCACTGACCTGTGCTCTCTGCCTGGCGTGTGTCTGCCTAGGTGCCTGGGACCACCTCAGCCCAGGGGGTGAGGAGGTGTCCTCTCTGAGCACCCAAGGCTGTGTTCCTGGCCTGGGTCTGCCGTCCTGTCTGTGAGGGGGGTTTCTTGGTTATTTGGATGGCTGCGCTAGAGTGCGATCCAGCACAAGGACAAGCAGTGTCTTTCTTCCTTCTTAGTTGATTGCGCAGTCCCCAGGGCACTGCGGCGCCAGCAGGGCAGAGGCAGAGAGGTCTGGGGCTCCGCGATAATAAAGACGGCTTTCAGGCAGAGGTCCCTGCGGGGGAGGGGACGAGGAGAGGTCGCTATGCCTTATTTTGTAGGTGGGGAAAGGCAGCACTGGAGCCATGAGTCCACAGGGCTAGGGGCCCCCAGGTGGCCAGGGCGCCTCCTCCCGCCCCCCGGGCAGCAGGTACCCAGACCCCGTGCCGTTCTGACTCAAGGAGGGAGAGGCAAGGGCAGACCTACCCCCCACCCCTACGCCTGTCCTGCTGAGCCAGCAGACTGTGGGGTCGCTCTGCACCGAGGCGACGACGTCAGCTCCTACCCACCCCCACAGACCCTGTCCCCCGAATTATTGAAGTGGTCGACAGAAAGAATCGCACCACCACCGTCCCCGCCGCGCGCGCGCGCGCCGAAGCCCAGCTCAGAGGGCCACTCTCAGCCCTCAAGGTCACGGCCAAGGGAGACGAACAGGCTGAGAGGGGATGTCACAGCCCCCTCCCTTGCTGCCTGCAGCGCTTCCCGCAGGCGCCCACCTGGAGGGGAGGCGGGGCCTGGGCTTGACGTCACCGCGAGCCAATGGGAGCGCTCGGCCCTGGGGCATGGGGGACTCAGAGTGCGTCCCCTTGTGCAGCACCCGAGAGACCGGGCTGCTCGGCTTCTATCAGGCTGAGCTGGGTCTGAGCTCCCCGCGGAGGGAGCTCAGCGGGAGGGCTCCGCCAAGGTCACTGGGCCGCGCGGGACAGGCAGCCTGGCCAATGCCCCCATGCCCTCCTAGGCCCAGCTGTTTGCATCCCCTGGAGTTGAGCCTTAGTAGGGTGACTCCTGCGGCCGATCGCCGCGGCCCAGGGGGACGGGGACTGGTGGCCACGTCAGTGCTGGGAGGGTACAAGGGGCCTTCTCGGCAGCGGAGGGCAGACACTCCCTCACACAGACCCGCGGGCGGTGGTGGTCTGGGTTCGGAGGACACTGCCCTGGGCCTGACTTCTGCCCTGCACTGGGAGCGCTGGCCCCACCGGAGAACAGCCTTAGGCCATCGCAGTTCCTTCGCCTGCCTGGTGCGCCCTTCCTGTCACCAAACCCTGCCCTCCAGAGTTGAGAGAACCTGAAGTGACTGATGGGGAATGCCGCATGGACCTCCAGCTGGGACAGGCAGCTGTGGAGGGGCTACTGCTCAGAAAGGCTCTTGGAGGGAACTTGATCTCCTCCTCAGAAAATGCAGCCTGGAGTGCATGGTCCTGACCCGAGACTGGCATCTGACAAGGCCCTCCCTGCCCACTCTGGGCTTGACCTTGGGCAATTCATTGTTCCTTTCCTGGCCTCAGTTTCCTCCTCTGTGCCTTGGGTGCATGTGAAGAGTAAATGAGAAGATGCATGAGAAGGATCTGGTCAGTGGTCAGTGAGCAGGAATTGCTCCTGGATCTGATGGGCCCAGAGGGGAAGACAGGCAAGGGAAGTGGGAGGCTGTGGTGGCCTGGGCCCACCTGCAGGACAGCAGGGACATAATCAGAGCAGAAATGTTGCTCCCAGGATGTGGCCACTGGCCATGGGGTTGGTACCACCTTGTCACTCCCCACTGGAGAGACAGGTCTGGTCAGTGGTCCTCTGAGACCCAAGAAAACCAGTCCCTGAGAAGCTGGCTCCTGCCACCTAAGTCTCCAACTCATGGAGCCACCCACTGTGATTCCTGGGGCTCCCCATGGTACGGGGTGGGGCTGGTTATTCAGCTCTAACATATCCTCTTAGAGTGTCCCCATTGAGTTCCAGAGGGACCAGCAGCAGGGCATCTCCCCAGCTTGGGGGTGCCCAAGCACAACAGCCCCCTTCCCCGGGCCTCTCCAAGTGCTTATCGCTCCACAGACAACAGCTTTAGTTCTCACAGAGTCCCTATGAGATGGTTCCTGATGAAGGGGCTGAGGCACAGAGAAGTGATGTGCCCTGCTTAGAGTCACACAGGAAGGGGCAGAGCCAGGTCTTCCTGAGGGACTGATGAACCTGAGCAGCAAAACCAAGGGTGTGAACTTGAGAGGACCCCAGAGTGGGCACTGCCCAAAGCCTTTGGGGAGGGGTGGACGTCTAAGCCGGCCCTACCTGAAGGGAGGCCGTGGGGAGGCTTGGGTCACAGGGAAGGGCATTCAAGGTGGAAGGAACGGCATGAGCAGGAGCGAGGCAGGTGCGAGGGCCAGGGGCTGAGCTTGGCTGGTATGGGGGTATTTACTGAGGATTCTAGGCAGGGCTTTTGAGGCTGTTCCCCTTCAGGAGTAGGAAGCCCCTGAGGGTTCTGAGTTGAGGAGGGATTCAGACTGGGGTGGCAGAAGGTCTGGAGGGGCTGCAGTGAGACAGAGAAAACCAGCCTCACTGGGACCCTCAAGGGCTGAATGCAGGGAAAAAGCTGGGTCTGGGCAGTGGCAGCACGATTCACTGGCTGGTTTGCAGAGGGGACCGGAACTTTCCTGTTTATTTAGACCAGTTCATGTTGTCCCTGTGCTAAACACCCCTGAGAAGGGGTGCTGCATTTGGTCTGTCCTCTCTGGGGGCTGCTTGGGGTGATGAGAACAGGACGCCCTGGATAAGGGTTCAACTGCAGGCCCTACAGCCTCCAGGCTGCCCCACTGCCTCATTCCCCAGAAGAGCCAGGAGTGGGGGCTGCCCAGAGTCCAGTGCTGTCTCTCCCCACCAGGAACATGACATCGAGACGCCTTATGGCCTTCTGCATGTGGTGATCCGGGGCTCCCCCAAGGGGAACCGCCCAGCCATCCTTACCTACCATGATGTGGGCCTCAACCGTAAGTGCAGCCCAGCCTTGTCCAGCCCTCCTCTGCTTGAGTCTGCCAGAGCAGTGCGGCACACCCCCCCACCTCCACCCCGAGCCCTGCAGGTCCCCCCTCACACTTAGCTCTGTGGCCTTAGCCATCTGGCTCAATTTCCCTGCTGGACCCTAAGGCTCATCTCCTCCTCGCCCACCCTCTCAGGGCCTACTGGCCTCTGTTTCAATTCCCTACCGCCTCTGCTCAGCAGCTGAGGGGTGTGTCTTTGCAGACAAACTGTGCTTCAACACCTTCTTCAACTTCGAGGACATGCAGGAGATCACCAAGCACTTCGTGGTGTGCCACGTGGATGCACCCGGACAGCAGGTGGGGGCGTCCCAGTTTCCTCAGGGGTAGGTGCCCAAAAGCCCTCCATCTGTCCCCAGCTCTGCACCCTAGGCTGAACCTGGGACCTGACTTCATGCTCTGCCTGCAGGTACCAGTTCCCCTCCATGGAGCAGCTGGCTGCCATGCTCCCCAGCGTGGTGCAGCACTTTGGGTGAGTGTTCTCCTAGCCCCTGCCCCTGTGCTGGGGGTCAGGGGGTGCCCACCACTACCACAGAGCCACCTTGCCCCAGATGAGGGCTCCAGGCTGTGGGTAGGACCTACTCTGGATGGGATTCATGGGAAATGGCACCCCCAGCCCTAAAGTGACCAGCCGTGCTCTGCACCAGGTTCAAGTACGTGATTGGCATCGGAGTGGGAGCTGGAGCCTATGTGCTGGCCAAGTTTGCAGTGAGTCTTCCCGCCCCCACCCGTATACCCCAACACCATCCCAGGGCAGGTCTCTCCCGGGGTGCCCCCTTCAGCTGCAAGGAACTTTCCCTATTCTTTCTGACGCCTTCTCCACCCACTTCCTCTTCCCATAGAAACCCCCCTTTTTTTTTTCCTGCAAGGAAATTAATTTTTTTTAAAAAGAAATTATCTTTTCCATATGTTTCCTCAAAAGACTATAAACTATAGTTTGTTTGACCATTATCCAAGGCCAAAATTTCTGTTAGCAACAAACTATACAACTAATTGCTCTAGCCACTAAATAAGGATTGTCCTTCACTAATTAAGGGTATATTTAAGCATGAATAATCTTCTTAACAAAAAATTACACTTATTAAGGTTGTGAGGTTTAAAGAAAGTCACATTTCAAAAACATCATGTCGGTTAGGAGCCTGAAAGTTTTCCATCTCTAAAAACAAAAACTTTATTTTTGAGGAGTCAAAACTGGAATTTTTAACTCCAGTTTAAATTTCAGAACTTAGCCATTTTGCTAACTGTTGACCATACCTTGCCCCCCAGACAAACTTAATGTAGCTGTAGTATTATATGTATACTGGCATTTTCCACTAAACATGGGTAAACAATTGAACAGAAAATGCAGATCATTTTTACAGCATCTAACAGAGAACAGGCTTTGAAAAGGTCAATTTCTTACTTAATTTACATCACTACTAGGGCTTCATTTTCTGTAAAAGCAAAGAAACAACATGTTAAAGATTTTAACATGTTTAATACTCAGTTTTGCAACAGTGCCATCTTCAAAGATATATTAAAAGGGGTGGGAAACAGTGATACAGTCATAGATGCTAAATAAATCAAAGAATGTTTAATGGTTTGGGGTAGGGAGAAGGACACATGAGGCATCTGCAGGTGAGAACCCATGCACGTTCCCAGGCGTAGCCAGTTGGTTCTTCCAACAACGGCATTTCGACGCCCTTAGAAAGCGTTTCTACCACCTCTGACCTTCTCAACCACCTGAGAGATGAGCAGGGCCAGAATGTTACAACCCATTTGCCATTTGGGAAGACTGGGGTTCCTTGCACCCTGTCCCCTGCCCCGCCCAGCCCTGTCTGCCCTCTCGCTGCAGCTCATCTTCCCTGACCTGGTGGAGGGGCTGGTGCTGATGAACATCGACCCCAATGGCAAAGGCTGGATCGATTGGGCTGCCACCAAGGTGAGCACGGTGCGCCTGGGATGGGGGTGGTGACGGTGAGGGTGGCACTCACACTGGCTTCTGCCTCGGTCCCCCTACAGCTGTCCGGCCTGACTAGTACTTTGCCCGACACCGTGCTCTCCCACCTCTTCAGCCAGGTAAGGGGTGTAGACTTCTGCAGACCATCCTCAGATAGGAGCTGGGGCCGGCCTGACTAGTACTTTGCCCGACACCGTGCTCTCCCACCTCTTCAGCCAGGTAAGGGGTGGAGACTTCTGCAGACCATTCTCAGATAGGAGCTGGGGAGGCCAGGCTGGGGATTGCATGGCGCCTCGGGCAGTGGCTGAAGGGCCTGGTTCTGCCCACTTTCAGGGGCACCCTGGACCCTCCCCCCCAACCCAGCAGGAGGAGGCAGGTGGTGGCCATTTGGCATCTGAACTGTCTCATTTCATATTCTGTTGTTACCTATGATGCCACAGTATTTGAAAGACAGATGGGGGTGGGAGCCCTCCTCCTAAGGTCCCACCCTCTCCCCCCACCCTGTTGGGAGGGGGGCAAGGGCTGCTCTGGCCGTGACACCTCCCTGGCCCCTCTGAGCCCGCGTCCCTCTGTCTGGTCCCCTCAATGCTCACCTCTATCCCCTCTCCCCGGGCCCAGGAGGAGCTGGTGAACAACACAGAGCTGGTGCAGAGCTACCGGCAGCAGATTGGGAACGTGGTGAACCAGGCCAACCTGCAGCTCTTCTGGAACATGTACAACAGGTGTGGGCGGAGCGGGGGTTGGCAGCACTGGGACCCAAGCACCCCACTGTGGTTGGGGGACCCTTCCCTACAACCGCCCATGGGAGGAAGCAAAGCAGGCAACATGCTTGCCCCACTTTGCAGGTTATTGAGCCTAGGAAAGGGGTCGCTTCCTGCCCAGAGTCACACCCCCTTGAGGGGTGGAGGGGGAGCAGGGCTTTGGACTCTGGTCTTTGAGCTCTTCCACTTCTCCTTTGGGCCGTTGCTGGTCAGGAGCCCTGGGAGATGTTAGCGACATCTCTGACCCAACCCTTCTGAGCCTTGGTGCTGACATCTGTAAAATGGGGAGGAGGTTGAATGAGGTTTTCAAGCTGTGCTCCGTGGAATCCCTTTGGGGTTGGCCCTGCAACCCCCTCAATTGCCTGCCCTCCTCTTTCTCCTACAAATAAGTATTAAGCACCTGCTGTGTGCATGGTGCTGGAAAGACAATAGAGAAGAGAGAACCAGGTTTTGCCGTCCCGTATGGTCCAGGAGACCGGCCAGCAGCAGAAACTCTCACAACACAGGTGGCAGTGTGCATTGCTCTAAGGGAGGCAGAGAGCAACATTTGAGAGCCCACATGGCATGAGTTGGGTGGTCTGGAAAGAAGCCAGACCTGAGGGGAGCCCCGAGGCCCCTTTTATGTAGAGCAGGTCCACATGTCCCTGTTTCACCAATTGGCAGTGTTGGGCTTGGGAACACCCCACCCCACCCCCAATTGAGTCCTGGGATGTCCACCTCTGCTCCTTTGTCACAGCCGCAGAGACCTGGACATTAACCGGCCTGGAACGGTGCCCAATGCCAAGACGCTCCGGTGAGTGTCCCTGGCCCTCCAGCCTGCCTGGCCTTTGTCCCCTGTACCCACGCCTGAGAGCCCTTTTCCTCTGTCTGCAGCTGCCCCGTGATGCTGGTGGTCGGGGATAATGCTCCTGCTGAAGATGGGGTGGTGAGTGAGGGACTGTGTCCTGGCTGGGTGTTGGGGGGAGGGGATAGGTAGGAGTAAGGACCCAGCCCAGGGTAGCCTCAAGGCCAGGCGCTGGACAGTGGGCTTCCCATCTGCTCCCCACCATCTTGCCCTGCATCACCACTGCCTGGAGACGGGGGGTGCTGGGGCAGGACTGGGCCACCTGGTGGCTCCTTCTCTCTGCCTTCCCAACAACACAGCCCCCACCTCCGTCTCTACCCACTTCAGGACCAGAGCCTAAGAGCTCTCCTTTCTCTAGAATTTGATTGGCTCATTAGGAAAAAAGTAATCCATACACACAACAGCACAGTCCTCCTTTGACCACCATTCACACCCGTTGTCTTTGGGGGCTTTGTGTCTCCTCTCCTTTTGGGACTCTGGGAGCAGGCAGCCTGGGGATGGGGCAACCCATCAGCACAAAGCTGCCTGGAGGCTTCAGGGTCCAAGAGTGCCCGGAGCACCCCAGTGTGCCGGGAAAATACCAAACCTTCCTGTGCCCATGAGGAAGAGCCATCTTGACCCAGGCAGCAGCCTGGGAGTCTCTCACTGGCCTTTGGCATGCCTTACCCCACTGCCCAACTGCTGTGGCCCCTGGGGCTTTCCCAGACCACCAATGTGGCCCTGGGCCCTCCAAGAGGGCATTGCCCAGCACTTGCCCCATGCCTGCCCACCAACAGTTGTGAGAAGGGTCCACAGGTCTCAGGCCCCTCAGGGAACAGCTAACTGATCTCCAGGGCCTTGGGGAGAAAAAAGGCTGGGGGTGGGCAGCCTCCCACAGGTCCTAGGTGCTGGGTCTACCTCTTCTTCCCTGCACCTCCCCAGCTCTGGGCCTCTAAGCATATAACCTGCCTTAGCAATGCAGAGTGGGTAGGGGTCGTCACTGAAGCTGGCTCCTTGCACTCCCCAGGTTGAGTGCAACTCCAAACTGGACCCAACCACCACGACCTTCCTGAAGGTGAGGCCTTCCTCTCCAGCCTTGGGCCAGCTCCCCCTAGCCTATGGGCCCATCCTCATGGACAGGCCTGCCTGAGGTCCCGGCCAGGGTGGGAGCAGGACAGTGTCTGGTCAGTGGAGCCTGGCCAGGTGGGAAGGACCTGCTCAGTTCACCCTGCTCTCTTCCTTGCAGATGGCAGATTCCGGGGGGCTCCCCCAGGTCACACAGGTGAGACTCTTGGCCCTCCCACCCTTATATTGCCTACCCTGAGGGTGGGGAGTGAGGGAAGCCCTCCCCCTCTCTCCTAATCCCAGGCAGCGACTCAAAGCATGTGCCTGTTCTGCCCTCCTGCAGCCAGGGAAGCTGACTGAAGCCTTCAAATATTTCCTGCAAGGCATGGGCTACAGTAAGTATATCCCCACCCCATGAAGACCTAGGGACTGGTGG
>NW_007726169.1:1213210-1218635 GCF_000696425.1 Galeopterus variegatus
GGGGGGGGGGGCATGCTGGCGGGGCTGGCACATGGGGTCAAGGGGTACCAAGGAGCCTGTGAGCATATGAACTCTGTCTTACCTGGGCCCCAGTGCTGGGCCACTCACAACAGACTCCATCTGCATTGCAAGTTGAACGTCCCAGGCTTGTCCAGCTCTCCTGGGCCCTTGGGGAGGCTTGGGGCACTGTTCTGATGGCAGTGCTGGGCCTACTGTGGGTCCCGGACTTGGGGCTGGGTCCTGCCAAGGAAGCCTGTCTGAGGGTGAGTTGCATACTCCACCAACTGTCTGCTAGGCCCTTGAGTGAGAAGATCCTTTGTCACAAGTGGTGGGTGGTACCCAGGAGCATCATAGGAGTGGGCTTGGAGTCTGGGGACCAGGGAAGGCAAGTGGGACCACCTGGGTGTTAGAGAGCTGAAGGTAGCTGAACCTGGGGTGACATATCTGAAGACCCTGAGGTAAAGGGGCTATGGGGTGGAACCAGCTCCCTGCCCCTTCTTGTGCAGGGATGAATAGATTCCAGACTGTGCTTATGAGCCTCCCCCACCCACATGGCTGTGGTGACTCATGTGTATCTCTTTGACCTTTCTACCCCCACTTCCCCCCAACACACACCTGCACTTCTGGCTCCTCTACTGCCGAGAAGCAAACTTCCTCTCCCTGAATTTGTCACACACACACCCCCACCCCCAATACCCTCACTTCAACCTCTGGAGCTTGTATCTCCTTGGGAGGACAGGGGCAGACCTGTCGGGGAAGGCTGGGAGCATATGCAGGAATAGAAGTCCCTCTGGCCCCAGAGCCTGCCAGCCTGTCTGTGGAGAAGTAAGGCAAAGAGAGGCCAGCAAGACACCCAGCAGGAGCTCCGAGGCTGAGCCCCTTGCACGAAGGCACCCAGTGAATGACACTTGTCAGCTGCTGGAATGTGTTCTCAAGGGCCCAGGGAGAAATACCACCAGGCAGTCCAGGAGTTGGGAGGGACTTGGGAGGTTTCACAGGCCTCCCCAGTCTACATGGGAGACTGAGGCCCAGCAGAATGGTGAGGGCGCTGGGACTGGGCTATGGGCCCAAAAGCCTTGTTCACATGAACCCCTCAGTGCCTGCAGCCTAGGCTGGAGAAGGGGGCTGAGGTGAGTACCCCCCACCGTGCTGTCAGTCCGTGCTGTGGTTCCTTCCAGGGGTCCTGCTTGGTCAGGTGGGCAGGAGTGGGCTTTCCGAGGCTCTGGCCCTGCCCCCACCCTCTCTGTGCCTGTCTTTTTGTCTCATTTCTTTGGCCCATCTCAATGGCCCTGCCTTGGCCGGACCATGCTCTTCACCGTGTTCTGTGTCTCCCCCATCCCTGCCGCCTCTCTGGCTCTGTCTTCTCTCTTAGTTGCATACTTGAAGGACCGAAGGCTGAGTGGAGGAGCAGGTAGCCCCGTGGCCCCTCCCCCGGTGCATGATCCCCATCTCTCCCTGCTCTTTCCTCTGTGCAGTGCTGCAGCCAGGCCGCATCTTGCTGTGGTTTGGAATGTTCTTTTGTCCTGCTCAAAACCCCAAAGATTCCTGCTCTTCTGCAGATCCTGGTCCACTGTGGGCTCTGTCCCACTTGGGGTTCTAGATTGGCTGGGTTTTAGAGCACTCTTCTTTCTAGGTTGGGCTGTGTGGTTTCCAGAGCTCTGGCAGTTGGAATCAGACCCTCCTCAGAGGTAGAGCCCAGGCCTGGCCCTGTGTGCTGGGGGTGCCTGGCCCTGCCTGAGCCAAACAGGTGTGGCCAGTTGAGTTCAGGAGGATAGAGTTCGCTCCCTACGAGTCTCACTTGTGAAAGTCTGAATAAGGGCAGAAACTGAATTTAGGGCAGTTTGAGGCCACCACACTGTGTCCTCCTTTGCAGAAGCAGCCCTGCTTCCCCCACCCATCATCCTCTTTAGGGAAGCACAGTTGAAAATACAGCACATCCCTGCACCATCTCAAGGGTGCCTCGTCAACTCGTTCCCCGTCTGCCTTAGTTCTGGCCAGCTGTTGAGAGAGGGCCCTGCTGGCCACAGCCCCTTGGGCCACTTACTGTCGCTGGCACTGCATGCCTGGGCCCGACGGAGCTGACACCAGCACGCTGGCTGGGAATGGGCCTCTCTGTGCCGTTGGAAGAACAGCTCGCCTGGCTGCTTTGCTTGTGTCATCCTTTTCCCGCCTTCTGGCACCTGGCCCTGCCTACTGGACCTCACGCCCATCCCCTCTCTGTCCACAGTGCCTTCAGCCAGCATGACCCGTCTTGCACGCTCTCGCACGGCTTCCCTCACCAGTGCCAGCTCGGTGGATGGCAGCCGCCCGCAGGCCTGCACCCACTCAGAAAGCAGCGAGGGGATGGGCCAGGTCAACCATACCATGGAGGTGTCCTGTTGAAGCCCTGGGTCCTGCTGAAGATGTCCACCCGCCCGCCCACATCGAGGTCCCACTGCCATCCCTGCGCTGGCTCATTTTCCCTTTAGTTTATTTTTGTGAGGGTGAAGGGGAGGAAATGGGGTTACTTTCTTTTGTTTAAAAAAATGAGGGGATCCATCGTAGATGCCGCAGCGGAACAGTCTCCAGAAGATTAGAGGAGCTCATTCCTCCCCACCTCTATCGCACTGAACGTGTCAACTTGGCTGTCTTGGACTCATTCCATCCAACTCCCCATGGCCCAGGCACAGTCAGGGCAGGGCTACGGGGGGTGGGAAGGGGATTAGGTAAGGACAGAGTCCTTATCTGGCTAGGATCCAGGATCATTCCTGGATTAAAGAAAGAGCATGGGACGACCCTTTGGCAGGCAGGTGTGAAGATGGGATAGGGCTTTAAGATGGTGGTTGCTGGGACAACAGGAGGACCGGGTCCAGCTCAGGCACTGGCGTGGGAGCTGGGAAACAGCTGCAGGGAGTGCTGGGAGGCCCCTTCCCCCAGCCCCTCCACCAAGCACACCTGTTTCTGTCTTGAGGTACATGTGACAATCATCTGGACAGTAGCCACAAGGGGGCGATCTGACCAGGCAGCCATTTTCCTGGTGCTCTCTGGGCTGGGCTGGTGCTGTAGGCCCAGGCAGGCAGGGGCTGAAGGGGGATTCTTTGCCCAAGGAAGACAGAATATGGAGAACACTGAGTGCAGGAACCCCACTGACTGTCCCTTCCGGTCTACACGTTCTCCCATCTCCTGGCCCTTTCCCATTTCTGAGCCAAGGTCTCCCTGAGGTAGAAGTTGCCTGGCCCTCTATCTCCATAGTGACCTGATGGTGGGCTGAAGGAAACAGTTGAGACAGCCCATATTTGTTGTGTACACCCCTGAGAACTTCATGGTGACTGCCTTTGGGAGCCAACAGGTGGCCAGAGGCAGGGGTAGCTGAGAGTTCCTGTAGACCCCCTTTTTGCCCCCAGGTTCCACAGAGGACAACCCAACAGCAGCAGCATGGTATTTCTAAGCAGAGCTTTGGTCAGCCTATGCCCATGTTTCCCTCAGGCATCCCTAAGGAAGAGAGAGTTTATTTGGAGAGAACTGGTCTCAGGCAGCAAGACTTCTGCAGTCCATGCTCCCATCTCAGCCTGCTGCAATGGGCTTGGGCTGGGGCTTGCTGGGTCCTGACAGGGCAGGGGGGAGGGCATGTGTGTGTGTATGTGAGTGGGAAGGCGTGAAGGTTCTTGAAGTGAACAAGGGCCAGTTAAAGGAGAAAGGCTCCCTGTACATCCCAGCTTGAAGTCCAGAACTGTGCCATATACTTCCCATCCACCCACCTTATCAAGTGGAATCTCCCAGCCCAGAAACCATAACCATTTGTCTTGGAGCCTAAATCAATTGCCACCCCAAGACAGAGGGGAGAAAGCAATGAAAAAATAAAGGGCTGTGGAGGGGGAGGGTCGTGTGGGAGGTGTTCTAAGGCTGGGAGGACATCAACATCCATATTTCTTCTGCACATATCACCCCCTTCTATAATCTTAAGCCATTACTAGCATTACTAGACTGCTCTAGAGCCTGGTGGAGTGTTAGTCTGTCCCCAGTTCTATTCACTCACGTGCTTCCTTTGAATATTGAATATGACTGTTTGAAAGCTGGTAGAATTAATTCCTCTTACTGTATACATAGCACTGCGAATCCTGGATATTTTTTTTTTTTTTTTCTGCCTGGTAGAATTAATTCCTCTTACTGTATACATAGCACTGCGAATCCTGGATATTTTTTTTTTGTTTTTTTCTGCTGTGTCTTCAAATGAGATACCTATAAATACCTATACATTATATATATATATATGTATATTGGGTCCTCCTGTGTGTGGTTTTCCAGCGGAGGTTCTCTCTTCTTTGGTCAGGTGAACTTTTAATGGAATCTATTATTTTCAACTCTGTACAGAGCCTAATTTTGTGTATTTTGGTGGCTGATGTCATGAGACTTTGAGATGACAAAATGTAACACAAATAAAAACCCTTGTCAGTATAGAAAGAGTTAACTGTGCTAAAAAACTAATAAAGAAACTGAGAAAGCGAGTGTGGTGATGTCGCGCCCATCGTGAAAGCGTTTGAAGGGGCAGAATGCTTAAACTGGGGTTGCTGGTGCTTCTTGGTTTAGGAGGGGCTGGGAGCGCCAGATAAGGACAGGGATTGTTTCCCTCCATCTCTACATTTATAGCACTTGTTACTTATATTATTTTACCAATCCTTACGTTAATTCTACTGAGTAGATATCTTCAGTTTTACAGCTGAGAAACTCTGGCATTGTTTGGCTTCGAAACCCACATCTGTAACCGCCATATTCACTGCCTCGTTTTCTAACTTAGAACCCTACTCCCTCCCCCCATGTTTAAATACATTTGTTCCATTCATTCATAGAAGAAATAAATATCAAGTCTCTGCTATGTGTCAGCTAATGAAGCAGCAAGTAAATAAAAGTAAAACCCACCAGGTGCTATGCATATATTGAAAAACGGATACATTAGCAAATGCGGGCAGAAGGGATCCATTCTAGATCCAGGAAACCTCCGGGCCACGCCACTCTGAAAAACGCACGCACACTACTCTAACTGAACAAACAGTGAAACGATTCGATGACTGTCAGTAACAGGAGCAGACGTCAGGAAGGCTGGCAGGCCGCCAGGCCCTCAGCTTCCGGCCCAGAAACCCTATCTTCTTCTTGCATCCGGCTTCTACCCCGAGAAGTCTCAACCTTTGGCCAAAGAGGAGTCTCATAAGTAAGCTCCACGCGGCACGGGGACACGCCTTCCTGCACTCGGACCACGCGAATGCAGCTGGAGACGCCAACTCACGAAGGATGTTTTTAGGAGGCATGACTCCCCCTGACGCAACCGGCCCACACGCGTCTTCCGCGTGGACTCCGGAACCGGCACTACGCACTTCCGGTGCCCCGCCCCGCTAGAGTCCCGCCCGGGGGGCGGGGCCAGCGGCGCCGGAAGCGCCCGCAGCGGGTCTCC
>NW_007726169.1:1218893-1240602 GCF_000696425.1 Galeopterus variegatus
CACCCCTACCCGGCCCGGAGTCGTCCCGCGTGCGCCCCCTCCGCCCCCTCCCGCGGGTCCCTTCCCCCGCTCCGCGCGACCCCTCCCCCACCCCAAGCCCTTTCACCGCCTCGTCTCCTCCTGCCCCTAGCGGGCACTACGGCGCTGGGCCTCGTCACTGAGCTCTGGTATCTCAGGTGTCGGGGCCGGTGGGCGGCAGCAACCCGGACCCAGTGGCCGGCTTCATTAGCTGGTGCCGGCGGATGGGGCTGGAGCTGAGTCCCAAGGTGAGTGAATGGGTGGGCGGGCTGTGGATGGAGGAAGCGCGATGGGGCACGGGGCTACTTTGACCGGTCCCTCCCCTGCTCAGGTGGCAGTGAGCCGGCAGGGCACGGTGGCAGGCTACGGCCTGGTGGCCCGGGAAAGCGTGCAGCCCGGAGAGCAGCTGTTAGCGGTGCCGCGGGCCGCTCTCCTGTCACAGCACACCTGCTCAATCGGCGGCCTGCTAGAGCGAGGTGGGCATGCCGGCGGACCGGGGCACCGGGGTCGGGCCGCGGCGGGCCTCTCACCCCCGTGTCTTCCTCAGAGCGAGGCGCGCTGCAGAGCCAGTCCGGCTGGGTGCCGCTGCTGTTGGCCCTGCTCCATGAGCTGCAGGCCCCGGCCTCCCCTTGGAGCCCCTACTTTGCGCTCTGGCCCGAGCTAGGCCGCTTGGAGCACCCCATGTTCTGGTGAGCGCCGTGGAAAGGCTTGGGGAGTGCCCGCATCATAGCCTGCTCCCACCACCTTGCTCCGCGGACAGGGCCTCCAAGTACCAGTCCCGGTAGCGTGTGTGCAGGAACTTCGGTGGGGTGTCCCTGCAGGCCACAGGAGGAGCGCCGGCGCCTGCTGCAGGGCACAGGCGTACCTGAGGCGGTGGAGAAAGATTTGGCCAACATCCGCAGCGAGTACTATTCCATCGTGCTGCCCTTCATGGAAGCCCACCCTGATCTCTTCAGCCCCAGAGTTCGCTCTTTGGAACTCTACCACCAGCTCGTGGCCCTCGTAATGGCATATAGGTCAGTGAGTAGAGCCTTGGAGGACCAAACCCTTTTCCTTACAACTGTGTTGAGTGACAAGAGGGGGAAGAAGAGTGTACTGCACTCCCAGTTCTTCACTCAAGACTGGGTCTTAGCCAAGCTCTCTCTCTGGCAGTTTTCAGGAACCACTGGAGGAGGATGATGATGAAAAGGAGCCAAACTCACCTTTGATGGTGCCTGCTGCAGACATGCTAAACCACTTAGCCAATCACAATGCCAACCTAGAATATTCTGCAGTGAGTGGATCCCAACCAGTTCTTGTTCTTATGTGCACAGATTGAGCACTTCATTCAAACCAGTGTGTCATTGGGCTCCAGTCTTACTATGCTAAAAATGAGTAGGTGAAATTAGCTCCTCCTGTTTGTACTTTGAGTATGCATATTATGGTAAAATCGTTTGAACACAAAACATTTTAAAGCCTTCAAAGAAAGTTGTGCTCAGTCCTCATAAACTATAGTTACCATCATTTATTTGGTGCTAGAGGTTGGGTAGTCTGCATAGCCAGGTTTCGTTCCCCACTGGCTACTTTGTGCAGTGTCATAGGCCTGTGGACAGCCGCCTGGAACAGCTATCATTTCGCTTCTTTTGGGGAGGGAGGGGGAGAAGTGGGGATATTCATATCCTAGAAATCTAAGATGACCTCAGGGCTGTGTTTTTACCAGTTTTGTTTTATATGGAAAGTTGCAAGAAGAGATAGGTTTATGGGGTTAAAAATTAGTAAATATGGCTATTTCTAATCCTTGTCTCTATTTGCTTTTCCCTACTTTGGTCTGGGTTTAATTGTTCATTGTCAAAAGCTAGCAACTTTTCAAGTGCTGAAGATGACTGAGCAGAGATTCACCCGATAAAACATGAAGCTGACCTTTTTAAGTCAGCCTCACCCCTTTCATTGTACAGTACAGGGTCTAATAGGAGCTAAAGGTAGAATGTTGGTAGATATAGCATCAGTCCCATGGCTGAACTACACCTGCTGGAGACTCTTCCTAAGAGGGAAATAATCTTTATGGGGTGGCCTGGGAAGGGCATGGCCCCAGCTTCTCCATTTCACCCTAGAATTATCTTCGGATGGTGGCCACTCAGCCCATTCCTAAAGGCCATGAGATTTTCAACACTTACGGGCAAATGGCTAATTGGCAACTGATTCATATGTATGGTTTTGTCGAACCATATCCTGACAACACAAATGACACAGCTGACATTCAGATGGTGACAGTTCGTGAAGCAGCATTACAGGGTGAGTGTCTTGACTCAGTCTTTGACACTGGTGGCTATGTCTATTACCCGCCGCAGGTTATAATGGTTTTGCTAAAAGCAGTTGACTGGTTTTATAGACTAGGTGATAGCTTAAAGGAGAAATGAGCACTTGGGTATACTGAGACTTTTGTACTATCGCTTTATCTATAGGAACAAAAGTTGAAGCTGAAAGACTTCTACTATATGAGCGCTGGGATTTCTTATGCAAACTGGAGATGGTAGGGGAAGAGGGAGCCTTTGTGATTGGGCGGGAGGAGGTGCTGACTGAAGAGGAACTGACCATCACACTAAAGGTAAAGGGCTGAGAATGGCCATTTAATGCTAACAAATAGCTTAAGTATTTAGAGTGAAATAGCTACAAGATGAAAGGTGGGGTACAATGAGAGAACACTTTTAATAACTGCTGCTTAGATAGGTTGGGACTCCTGTAAATCAATTTTAGAAATACACAAGTAGTACACCCTGATTAAAGGGCCCCATGGTTGCTTCTAGGTACTATGCATGTCTGCTGATGAGTTCAGAAAGTTTAAAGACCAGGATGGATGGGGAAACGGTAAAAGGGAAGAAGACAGCCTGACAATTGCAAATATTCCCAAGCTAAAATCATCATGGAGACAGCTTCTTCGAGACAGTGTTCTGTTGACCCTGCAAACCTATGCTACAGACTTAAAATCTGAGCAAGATTTACTCAGTAGTAAGGAAATCTACGCCAAGCTCAGCTGGAGGGAACAGCAGGCCTTACAGGTTCGCTATGGTCAGAAGATGATTTTACATCAGTTGTTGCAACTGACAAGTTAGCAGGATGTCTATGGTCTGAAGGATCAGCAATAAGAACTTTATTCTAAGCTGATGTTCACTGATGCTTGAGAAGGAGGAAAATCTGGATTTTTGCTTTTCTTAATTAGATACCAAAAGGGAAAGTAGCAAAGATGTTGTGCTAGGATTAACTCTGAGGTAATGGTGAGGTGTTTGATTAGGAACAGCAGGCTTAAGAACATTTTAAAGCTATTTTGTTCTCTTCTGGATTTTTGCTTTTCTTAATTAGATACCAAAAGGGAAAGTAGCAAAGATGTTGTGCTAGAATTAACTCTGAGGTAATGGTGAGGTGTTTGATTAGGAACAGCAGGCTTAAGAACATTTTAAAGCTATTTTGTTCTCTGTCTTAACCAAAGCCAGCAGAAATATAGTAATAAATAGGCTGTCTTGTATTCTAGCATTTAATAACATGGACTTTGGAGGTGGACCTGGTTCAGCCTGGGGTCTATTTTGAGGAAGTCATTTAACCTTTTTCTTTCTTTTTTTTTTTTAAAGAGATTCCATTTCCTGTTATAGAGGATTTAATAAGCTATATGACTGGCACTTGGTTAGAGGGGTTGCTTTAATTCCCCCTTCAGTTATCTAATCAGCAGTCTGAAGTTTGTATAACTCACCCTTCAGGGAATAAACTGTAAGACGCCAAGGACATTCAAGTCCCACTCGTGTAAGACTTCAAGTATTTAATTTTGAACCATTTTGTTCTCTCTGGCCATAAAACTTGACAGTCATTAAGTGTAAATTTTAAGCGGGCTGAGTTTTAAATATATACCTATTCATTTTCTTTTAAAAATATCAAAACACCTTGGGGTAAAGGATATTAGAGAAACAGAGAAACATAGGCATTTTATAACTCAATTTAACCATAGAAACCTGACAATTTTCCATTGTTGGAAAGAAAACAGGAGAAAAAAACTGTACAAAAACAATTCCCATGTTTGTTTAAGCATGCCAGCTTAGAAGTGAGAAAGGTCTATCATTCCTCATTCAGCAAGAAGTTGTTGTTTCCCGATGGCCCCCTCTGCAAAGGCTGGGCTACGCACTTTGCTCCTCATCACCAGCACTGGCTGCTGCTACTGTGAAAGGCACAGTGGACTCACATGTGTGTCATGACTTTAATGTTTAACTACAGTATGCATCCACATTTAAGAAGTGGGAGAGCTAAAGCTCAGGAACTAGAAAGGCTACAAAATACAACATAGCAACCAATACATCTCCAAAACATTCGAAATCCTTACAAAAGGTGCTGTATTGGTCTTTTTAAAAAAAAACTTATTTGTTGTTCAACTCAGCCGATATGGCTGTTCAGTGGGATAAATGGGGGATGACAGTTCATATGATTTGGTTCCCTTTCCTTTCCCTACAATTTACAAGTATTAGGAGAGGGATGGGGGAGCTTTAGGCCTGGTCTGGTGTCCCCTATAGGGAGAGCTGACCTTGTCTCACAGGCACAGTGTATATATAAACAGTTAGTACAACTGTTGCTTTCCCTGCTGGCAGCTTTAGATAGAAGCAAAACAAAAACCCATGAGATCTCAACTGAGAGCCCTCCCCATGTTCCGTTGCACACTGAATTCTAGCACAACCACATTTTAAATAATTTAGTGATTTCCAAGGTCCCCTGTCCACATTTTTTTTAAAAAGTTGCACAGTATTTAAACTGGCTTTTTGCTGTTCTATGGGACACCAAGAATGTCAGAAGACATGGAGCTATGCCCTCAGAAAAGTGCATGGCTTCAGCTGTCTCTTACAAGGTACAAATTTATGTATTTACCTTGGACACATTTTGCACAAACCCAAGAAGTTCCAGACAAAGGTTTTTTCTCTTTCATATATTTACACAAGTTCAAAATGATATTCACAGCATCTTCTAAATTTTGGCCAAGAGTCAAAAAAATGCATTAAACTTTGGAACCCACATAGACAGGAGGCTGACCCAACCAGCAGTTGGGGCAGATACCCGAGAACCAAAGGGCTGGAAGGTCAGGAAGAGCTGAAAAGAATTCTTCAGTTTATCAACTTGGCGCAGTGGGATCTCCAGGCTGAAACCTTTGCAACGGAGCTGCAGTTCCATCTAACTGGCACCTGTCCCTTCCATTACTTGCTGAGCCTGCTTCTGCCCCATGCAGCACTGTGCAACCGACTGGAATAACCTGAAGAATGGAGACAGTTGCAAATTCATTTGTGAGAAAAGTTTAGGCCTAACAACACCTTGTATCTCTTGTTTTAGCTGTTCTTGCCATGTTAATCACCAACCCAAGCTGGAGAAAACAAATGATTCTCATTCCCCGAAAATTAAAATTGCTTTTAACTCACTTTTCAATTTCTGGGGCACAGTGTACAAACTCATGATTCCAGAACTTAAATGCTGGATTTTTAATCAGCTCAATGAAGGTAATAAGAAGACCCCAAGGATGTGGCCTATTTACAATCAACCGTTCCAAGAGAACCCTGGAGAAGGGGAGAGAGGGTTACTAGTTAATGCACAGAGAAACATGCAAATTCATGACCAATTCTCCACTACCTTTTTTCTGATTCTTCTCCCTGATTATTAAACCACGTGCAAAAGTTTTTACCTTTACTAAAGACAGGTAGATTATTCTTTATACTCTATACTCTATACAACACTCTTAGTGTAAATGGATTCTGGATAGGATACCTGGGTTTGAGTCTTGACTCTTTCTATTTACTAAACCCTAGAATACTATTAACATAAAGTAAGTGTAACAATATATATCTCAGAGCTGATCAGAATAAGATGGTGGGGAGAGAAGCCACATAAAGCCCACAGAGTACATGGCACAACGTAATCACTTCAAGAATGAACATCCAATGAAAATGAGGAACAGGAAACAAGAATTCTAACACTCAGTGCATATATAAGTTGGCAAAAAATTTTTGAATGGCAATAAGTATTGGCCTAAATATTCATATCCTTTCACCTAACAATTGTACTTCTAAATTTTCCCTAAGGCAATAATGAAACACAAGAACAGATTAAGTGCAAAAAGGCTTACTGCAGCTTTACATATGATCACAGAACTGGACATTATCACCTAAGCATTCAATAATAAAAGAGTAAATTTTGATATACAAACCTAAGGAATACCATATTTAGCACCACCACAAGTACTACTATTAGATGAATGGGAAGGTTTTAAAGTTTGGTCCAACTTTTAAAGTATACATCTCTCTGACCAGAATCTACCTATTTACTAATCTCCATTGCTATATACAGTCGAAACAATCTGCAACAGATTCCTAAGTATTGTTAGGAAAACACAAGTATGAAGGTCCTATTATTGCTCCAGCTTAAAGCCTTTCAACCCAGAGACAAGGAGGAAAAGTCCAAGATCCTTAATACAGTCTTTAATATGACCGCATGATTCAGGACTAGTTAAAAACAGCCACTCCACCTTCACAGAGAAACTCCTGACCAAATCACATCAAAATGTTGTGTGCCTTTTGTTGTAAACTACATTTCAGCAATAATTATGATTTATCATTCTCTACATGGGACTTTTTTGTGTCTATCAGACTAAATATTAGGCAGGCAGAAAGCATCTCCATTTTTTTCATAACTATATCCCACATGTAACACATCACGAAGCATCTTTTACATGTCCAATAAACACTGAATGCATGCAAAAAAAAAAAACCCCAAGAATTCAAAATGAGGGGGTAGGGGGCACTACTTTGAGGCATTTGAAAAAATAACCTCTCTCTTACCTTGTGATCTGTTCCTGGATAGCTTCAGTGTTGGCCTCTGCAAAAAGGTACAGCATGGTGCAGCTGAAGTAGTGAGTGTGGCTATTTGGGTACCGCAGCTGATTTGCAATTGCATTCAAGAAAAGATACCGACCTAGAAATTAAGAAAACTTGATTTTGGTGAGGTGAGGACTTGCGAATGGCCAACATGGGAAGACATTAGTTCTGACTCGCTAGGGTTTGGATTTCTGATAGAGGCTTTTAAATTATTCTTTGGTTTAAACTAGTGGTTCTCAGGATCCCAAAGTTTTTATTTCCGTGGGTTTTAATTCAGTATTTTCCATGAGGAATTAAAAATAAGATTTAAAGATACTGTCATTTAAAAAAACAGACCTGGGCCGGCCCATGGCTCACTCGGGAGAGTGCGGTGCTGATAACACCAGGGCCCCGGGTTCGGATCCCACATAGGGATGGCCGGTTCGCTCACTGGCTGAGCGTGGTGCTGACAACACCAAGTCAAGGGTGAAGATCCCCTTACCGGTCATCTTTAAAAAAAAAAAAAAAAAAATACTAAAATAAAATAAATTTTAAAAAACAGACCTACTAATATGTTAATATAAATAACAAAAAGCAAATGTCTTTTTACTATGAAAATAGTTTGACCTCACAGCCCCTCTAAAAGGGTCTTGGACCACCACCACCCCCAAGGGTTCTCAGACAGCACTTTGAGAACCACTAAACTATACTGGGATAAATTATTATCTTAGTTGGGTTTGGTTGTCTGCCTCTGCTTGATATTATTACTATCTATAAGACTATCACAGTGACCCTTAAGACTTCTTCCCTAAAGGCTGCCCTCTAATTGCTGAACTCTGGGTGTAGGGTATTCAATTTTGTTAAATTTTGATTTTAAGCTGTGTCAAATCCCTTCTACAAATAGGCATGCAGTATATATACCCAATATTAATTAGCCTCTCAAGAATCCATAGCAAAGTTAAAAGTAGGTATCCTTGTAAAGTATGTGTGTGCTAATATAAGCAGGACTATATAGGTAGTTGGCACCTAACTGGGGTCTCTATTATATAGGAATGAATATTGAGCATCTAAAGAAATAAAAGCTCAACCAGGAAAGAAGTGACCTGTAATACTGTGAACTTCTTGCAGAACAGAGATGTCCTATTCATTAATCTTTATACACCTAACATCTAACATGTTGCCTGGCAAACAGGTAAATGGCAGGCTGACAAAATGATGTAACATGAGCCTGTCTTTCACTACTAAAATGAACACTGGACACTAAAATACTGCAGTCACACACACCAAAATATTTACTAATATGACAGGATTTTGGATTATTCTTTCATTAATGCATTTCTGTGTTTTCTTCATTGAGCAGATAATATCCAAATTAAGGTAAAAAACCAGGCAGACCTACAAATATACTGACAAATCACTTCTCGATTGTGGCTTAAAGCATTTTTATATTTTTGTGATCTGAACTGTGGCAAAATGCACCAAGAACTTGACTCTTAAAACTGTGTGGCTTCACTCACCCTCAGTGTCCAAATCCACAGCCAGGTTCTGGAAGATGTCCATGTGTGCTGAGTGGGTGATGGTGCTCATTGAAGGTGTGCTGCCCTTGTTGTGGATGTGTGCAATAGCCTGAGTCCCTACGTAGAGCACCAGTGCATTGATGAGCTGGAGGTTGTAGCGATTGCCAGGCTCATTGGATACCTAAACAAGCAAAACAGAAAGCTTCCTTACTCCCACAGAGGACTGATTCTAGTACTAATAATTCTAAACCCTTCTTATGCCTCCACAGAAAGGCTAAATTGTTCTCAACATTCTTTGTGACTTAAATGACAGAAACTTGCTTGAGTTTGTGAGGTTATTTAACAAATACACAGCTGCCCCAATGGTGGCTGTGTCAACAGAAACATGATTTCCCTTGGGAAGCCAAAGCTTTAACATATCATCACTGTGCTCATGTCACAGCTCTAAAGTTTACAAAGTCAAAATATGTACTATCCCAATTATAATAAAGATTTGGAGAGGGAGAAAGTTGTGGCTGCATGGTGTGGAATGACTGGAACGATAGTACAACTTAAAGTTGTTCTATACAGCAAATTAAAACAATCCATTTATTTGGAAAAATCTTGGAGTACAAACAGGGAATGACAATCAGTAGTATAACAGAAAATCAAATGGTCCATTCCCTGGTTACCTCATCCAAAGCTGCAGCATGTGTCACTAATGAAATAAACTAGTAAAATATATTATCCAGGTAAGTTCACCCAACTGACAGAAATGACCATATGTTTTTAAATCTTTAAATCAAGTTAAAGAAAATAAATCCCAAATGGGCCATACATAGAATCATGCCTAAAAGTGCTTTCTATGAAAGACACATCTGAGAATATAACCCAACCCAATTAACCTGTAGGTTGCTGCGCAGATCAGACAGAAAAGTGACTGGCGATCGAGTTTTAAGATAGGAATCCAAATCCTTTTTAAACTGAGGTGGCATCACCCCAGTGAAATTGGTGAGAATCCGGGGTGCAATGTTAATTTCACTCAACATGTCCACCTGTCACAAATACAAGAATCACAAGCATTTGTAAGAGTTCACAGCAAATTTTATCAATGCTAGAAAGTAGTAGGATTGTTTTTCTAAAACTATACACATTACAAATGAAGAGTAGAGCTGCCACTTTTTATTACTTTAATCAATCTTTAATTAGAAGAACCTACATATAAAATGTAAGAATTTCTCATTCCATAATGTATTTCCTTTCTAAAATAAGGCAAAAATAGATCCCTTTTGTGAAGAGGTCTAGTGTGCACCATTTATCAATTTTTCTTGGACTTGGATTTAAAGAGTCCAGAATGAGATTCCTCACTCACGAAGAGCCCTATCTATGTCTTTAGAAGAAGGCCCAGCAGAACAAGAAAACATCACACTTACTACTTAAAAAAATGCATGTGAAATTTAAAGAGTAAAGAATACATAAAAAACTATAGTAAACATGTCAGGACAGTCTATGTCTTTAGAAGAAGGCCCAGCAGAACAAGAAAACATCACACTTACTACTTAAAAAAAATGCATGTGAAATTTAAAGAGTAAAGAATACATAAAAAACTATAGTAAACATGTCAGGACACTGGGTTTTAAGTGGTCCCTTCTCTCCTTTGCTTCAGCAATTTAATCAAAACCCAGTCAGCGATGGATTCAACCAACTGTGGATTTAAGTATCCAGGAGGGAAAAACAAAACCAGGGGGGAAAAAACATAAAAACAATAAAAAACTGAAAAACATAATTGAAATTAAATGAAATAAAAATATTAAAAATTAAACAATACGGTATAATGACATTTACATGGCATTTACATTTTATCTGCACTGTAAGTAATCTAGAGATGATTTAAAGTATATAAGAGTATGTGCCTAGTTTATATGCAAATATTATACCCTTTTATATAAGGGACTTGAGCATCTGCAGATTCTGGTATGGAGGGAGAAGGTCCTGGAACCAATCCCCCAAGGGACAACTATATAAGCACACACACATAAAACATCTATGAAATCTGGGCATAACTAAGGTCTGTTTGTTCTGCAGTTCTCTGCTACATGGGGCCACCCAGCAAATGACTGCCCAACACCTAGGCTGGGGTTCTATACATATAGCTAAATTTAATACCGAAATTAATGCAAAAAATAAAAACTAGAAAAATACTGTGAAACCAATACGTAGCAGGAGCAATAGCATACCCACATGATTGTTTCTTCCCCTCAAAAAGTATCCTTACCTAAAAAATAACGTGTATGTTGAGGAGAGGGAGGTTAAATAGCTTGTTTATAAGAGAAAGGGCTAAAAAAATTAAGACGTAACTTTTTCTTGAACTGTTTGGAACTTTACCTTCAGATTAGGAGTGAATGGGTCTGGGAGCCTCATGTTTCTTGGGAAGGCACTCAGGATCAAATTTCTTAACTGGATACAATTAGGTGGGATTACATCACAGAACCCATAATGGTAATCACAAAGGAACTCAGGGAAATCATGCAAAAGAACCAGCAGCACTCTTAAAGTGCCCTATTTTTAAAAAACAAAAAAAAAATTTCCACAGTAAGTAAGGAAAAGTAACATTTTTTCTATTATGAATGTAACTCGAGTAAAAAAAAAAAAAAGACAAAAAGTATACTTCAAGAATATAAAAACAAGGTTACAGGCTTTAATCAACACTAACAATATTATTACAGGTGATTTATCAAAATATTTACATTTAGAAATGAAAAACTAGACATCAGGAGTCATTACAGTCATAAATGAATATGCCAGAAGAAGCTGGACAAAATTTTAAAAAATACAATGATATGTTTATCTTCAGAAGCTAGAAAAAGAACTAATGGAAACCAAAGAAAGTAGAAGAAAAACAGCACATATCAATTAAAAATTATATAAAGCACTAAAAGGGGAAGGGGAAAAATCAAAGCTAAAAGCAGTTATTAGAAAAGATTAACAAAACTGATAAACTCTACAACACTGATGAAGAAAACAAAAAAATTACTAATATCAGGAATGAAAAAGGAACTATCACTACAGATCCTTCAGGCATGAAAAAACGGTTTAACAGGTAGTACGTAGAACACCTCAGCAACTTGAGACAAAGATCTTATACAAGTCACAAAAAGCAAACTTTAATAAAAATTTTTTAAAAAGATAATTTTGACTACAGTAATTTTTAAAGCTTGTTTTCCTCAAGACACCTTCCTTTAAGGGGGTGAAAAATCAAGCTGTGAGAGTGGGAGATAACCTGAATATACAGTTGGCCTTCCATGTCTGTGGGTTCCACATCCATGGATTCAACCAACTGTGGACTTAAACTATTTGGGGGGGAAAAAAACCCACAAAGTTCCAAAAAGCAAAACGTGAATTTGCCACATGTAGAATTTACATTGAATCCATGCAAATGAAGTGATGTGCAGCATTATATTAGGTATTATAAATAATCTAGAGATGATTTAAAGTATATGGGAGAATGGCCATAGGTTCTATGTAAATACTACACACCATTTTGTATCAGGGACTTGAGCATTCGAAGACTTTGGTATCCGTGGGGGTGCTGGAATCAATCCCCTCCCCCCAATACTGAGGGATGACTATATATCAAAGAGCTTATGTCCAGAAGATATGAAGAACTCCTATTTAAAAAATAAGAAAAATGCTAACAATCCAAAAGAAATATGCAAAAAGACTGGAAGAGGAACATCAGAAAGGGGGATATCCAAATGGCCAGACTACACATGAAAACCTCACTAAGAAATCATCAAGGAAATGCATATTAAATCCACATTGAGATCCTACTGCACAACTGCCAAAAAGACTAAAATGAAAAACAGGCAATATCAGGTATGGCAAGGATGTGGAAAAACAATACCTCTGATGTGCTACTGGTACAGACACTTTGTAAAACTGGAGTATGTACTAAAGTTGAACATATGATCTGGGTGCTGGTTATATAAGTATGTTTGATTTTTGCACTTTTCTGAAGGTACATTATAATTTAAAAGCTTAATAAATAAAAACAAAAAGCCTCATATTTGTAGCTGAAAGTGAGTTTTTAGTTCTGGACATTAATTTATATATTCAAATTAATTACCTTGTAGAGGATTTGCATAGGTTTGGTGAGTTCCACATTTCTAAGGAAAGGAGCTAAATATTTGAATAAATCAATCAGTAGCTGTGCATACATAGGCCACCCCTGAAAGAAAGAAATGTACATGAGTCATAATTATACTCAGCTGTCGTTTGGCCACCAAGAATTGTCCAAGCAACTACACTGGGACTTCATGATTATCTTCTTCTTACTAATATAAGTAGAGAATACTAACATAAGCACCTCTCCTAAAAAAGGACCAAGTAATTATGAAGACAGTGGGAAATGATACTTGAAACAAACTTGCTCCAGAGATTTCAGGACAATGGTCCTTGTGCCTGTAGCAAAATTAAAAAAGGGAAAGGAAGAAAACTTGAAATTTCAAACAGAACACAAAACACTCAGCCAGCTGATAAACTGACAACTAGTTGTCTGTTTCCTTAACTCCTTTTAATTAAGTCCTGGGTCTCAACCATTTCTTTTCCCATCCCCACTTCCTGGCAAATAACCTCCTCAAGTTTACAAAAGGAATCCTCTATTTTCAGCCAAACTTGACCTGCTCACTGTCAACCATATCAATAATATTCATCCTTGGATAATTTTATTCAATATGTTGTGTTCCATCCTACTGGAATGGAATGCTTTTCCACCAAACAAAACCAACTTCATTTAAGGGTTATTTCACCACTTTTTTTTTTTTTCCAAGTTCACTTCACACAGTAGTCACATTTTCTTCTGATCTAAAGGGCCAAACAAGGGGGTACTTTCTGCAGTACTCATTTGCCATTTAATTGCAAGGTGGAACAGAAACTTCTCATGTTAACTGTGTTGTATTCCTAATTAAACTAAGAACTCTTTAACAGAACTTGATCATAATCCTTCAAATAAAATAGTCCAGTGGTCCTCAAAATTAAGTACAACACCTTTTCAGCATTTAGAGTGAAAACTGGCAAAACTAGCAAGCTCTGGAGCCTCATTACCCAGAGATTTATTCAGATAACTAAGGAGGCACTCAAGGATTTCAACTTAAAACCTTAACTGACTAGCATGTAAAACAAATCATTCTTGTGTATAAAGCAGCAAAACACTGAAACACAAAAAAACCTTAAGAGATTGGCACAGGTGGCCCACAACAGAGTTGAAGAAAGAACACCCTAAATCACTGAGGAATGGCTTTCAGGCAGAGGCAGTTATGTACGTGGGTAAACCTCTCTCCATGTCTTGACTCAACACTAAATAGAAGAATTCCCAGCTAAGCTTGGAAGAAGTATAATTACTACTAAATGACTAATAGAAATCTACAGGTGTGCTAATAGGCCCTAGGTAGTTACAGTCTTCATCTGTAGGAGATAAACTGCAGCCACACCTTCTGCTGTGG
Source organism: Galeopterus variegatus (assembly GCF_000696425.1). Classification (NCBI taxonomy): domain Eukaryota; kingdom Metazoa; phylum Chordata; class Mammalia; order Dermoptera; family Cynocephalidae; genus Galeopterus; species Galeopterus variegatus. Next base: position 1,232,757 of record NW_007726169.1, read on the forward strand.
CGTATGTGCCAGCATTCTTGCAATAAATATCCGATGGGAGATCAGTTCAAGCCAGGCATACACAAAGCCAGGAGCTTTGGTAGGCCTCAAGATGTGGAATGTATTGCTGGAAGAAGAAAAACCTTAGTCAGAAGCACAGTCCAGCTTAAATATGTGAACAACACATGAATGTAAGCAATGTGCAATTGTCTCATAAATCAACATGCCTCAATCCACAAGAGTTCTACCCTAAACCAGCAACCCTTAACAGGGAACCCCTATTAAGCCCAAGAATACACACCAGAAAGCTGTAAGTGTCTGGAAATTAATGGTTTCCAACACATGCTCAGGTGCATTGAGTTCCAAGAGCAGCATGATAAATATTCGATGGTACGGAAGCTGCTGAAATTCACTTTGCCGAACATCGTGATCCTGCAGGAGAACTCCCACTACTATACCAAGGACCTATATAGAACACAGATTAGAGCTTGTAAGCCATATAGATAACTCACTAGCCACTTTCAAATCATGCTTTCTTCAGCCCCAAATTAAAAGAAAGGATATATACCATTTGAATACAAAATTATATGCATGCAGCTAAAGAGGCCACAAATTGGTTTAATTTGGCCTGCAGTGTTTTTTTGTGTGTGTCTGTATTTTTAATTTCAATATCCTAGAACCACAAATATCCTCCACAAATGCCCACTGGTTTTTCTAAAGCTCCAGAAATAAGCATGGCCCCTCAAATTTCAACATGTTAACACAATGTAATTCTTCTGGTTGGACATGAAATTGACAAGTGGCAAATGGTTTATACTTTCTTGGCATTTAGTAGTGGAGGCCAGGGAAGGTATTAGGCTGCAGAAATATCTCATTCAAAGAATTGTCCTGCACTCCACTTGATTTGCCCACTGGACAGTGAGGAACATGAAGAACCTATTTGTAGTTTATCAATACCAAAATCTAAGTCCATTTTCACATATGTTTACACTATTTTAATATTCAAATTTCCAAGACCCCCACTGTGTAAATCAAGTCAATGACTAAATGTCACTCATGGTATTTGATTTGCCAGTCTGTTAGTGGACATGTCTCGCCACACATTCATAGTTATTCTGTGTATAGAGGCAAATCCCAAACTACCTAAACCTTCTATTGTAGTCATTACCAAGCATTAACATACTGGAATACATTATGATTTTTTTTAAAAATTTCAGTTAAGGCACTATACTCATACTAAAATCTGATGGGTACCTAAACCTTCTATTGTAGTCATTACCAAGCATTAACATACTGGAATACATTATGATTTTTTAAAAAAATTTCAGTTAAGGCACTATACTCATACTAAAATCTGATGGGTATTGTTTACATATTATCTATGAATTTAATTTCAGGACAGAAAAAGGATGTTACAGAATGTTTGGGGGGAAAGATTAGGCTCAACAGGTTGAGAACCACTAATGCATACTCAAGTGTACCAAGACTAAAGGCAAGAAAGGATTCCAGACCTTGTTCAGCAGATTAATCTTTGTGACAGTGTTGGTGGCCTCCCCTGAGTGCTTCACTAGAAGTGCAATGAGTCGGACAAAGGCATCCAGGTTGTGGTAGCACTTGGCTCGGATCATGGTGGGATTAGCAGCAGGATTGTGCTGCTGCTCAGCCTGAGCACGATAACTGATTTCAACACACATTTCAGTACATAGACGAAAGAACCTTGTTATGAGGTCATCAGTCTTCAGTATTCCTTGTTGGTGCATCTACCATGGGAACAAAAAATAAAGAGACACAATGAGACAATACACATAAACAAACTTTGTATATTTTAATTTTCATGCTTAATTTTCATGTTCTTTCATTTGTTCCTACTGTCACATTTCTAATTCTTACTTTATAAATAAAAGTGTCATTAGGAGAATTACTTCCCCATTAAGGAACCATGACAGAACTCTTACAGTTTTAAGTTTAATGGAGTATAGAGAAGATGGAAATTGACAGGTAATATCATGGCAATTGTGAACAGTAGAAAACTGCCAAATAATTTGAAAAATGAACTATGCAAATTTCCATCCTAGGAAACCAGAAAAAGAAGAGCAAACTTAGAGTAAGAAAAGGGAGGAAATAATAAAGAGAAAAGCTTAAATTCATGAAATTGAAAACAAATTAACAACAGAGAAAAACAGCAAAGCCAAAAGTTAGTTCTTTGAAAAATCTCAGTACAATCAATAAACTTCTATCCATATTAATCAAGATAGAAAGTGGTAAGACAGACCAATATAAGGAAAGAGAGAACAGCACTACAGATCCTAGAAACATTAAAAAGATAATAAGAAATACTGTAAAAAATATTTTGCCAGTAAATTGATCACTTAGATGAAATGGACAAATTCATTGAAAGACCAGAGCTCATTTAAGAAGAAATAGGTAACCTTAATACCTCCAAATCTATTAAAGCAATTGACCTTTTAGTTAAAACACTTCCCATAAGGAAAATTTGTGACTACATGGCTCACGTGAGTTTGGTGAAATCAACCAGACTTTTAAGGAAGAAGCATACCAATTCTATACCAGCTCTTCCAGAAGACACAAGAGGAAGGAGTACTTCCCAACTCATTTTATGAAGCCAGTATCACCCTGACACCAAAACCAGACAGGCCAATATCCCATAAGAACAGATGTGAAAATCCTTAGCAAAATATTAACAACTCAAATCCGGCAATACAGAAAAGGAGCCCACCCGGAACCCACATCTTGATTTCCGTATACCATCCTCAAACAAAAGGAACCAGGCCTTCCTGGAGAAATAGCAGATTCTACAGCTGGGACGAGGACAACGCAAGATGAGCTTGGAGCACCTTGCAGCACCAGAAAGTGAGGAAGTACTCAAAACAAACAGAAAAACAAACACAAAAAACAAAACACAAAAGAAAAAGTACCCCCCCCCCCCAAAAAAAGTGACAGTGAAATAAGCATTGAGGCTGCAGAGAAAGGAGAAGGTCAACACTTACTAAACAAAGAAACCAAGGCCAGAAAGAAAACCTGAAGGTTATCTTGGAATTTTGAAAACAGTTTAACTGTCCCTTGATAATTAATAAAAGAGCTAAATGTGGTAGGACTATGCAGGACTAGCCAAGACAGAAGGTCAGCAAAGGGACTTTTATACTGCAATCTGAAACAAACAAGAGGGGAAGGAGTGAGGACCGACTATGAGCAAGAGAGCACAAGAAGAAAAGGCATTCTCAAAAGGATACAAAAGGGAACAGGAAAGTATAATACATGATCTCTCTCAAGAGAAATGGAGAGAAGTGAGAGCAGTAAGTCAACAGGAAGAGCTGAGACAGGTGCCACATCCATACCCATGAAATAGCAATGATCACAAAAACCAATTGATTCAGATTTCTTCCATCCAAATCAGAAATCAAACTATGTATACACAGTAACAGCTTTTCAATAGGGTATTATTTTGTAAATCCCTGGAATCTTTTAGATTTGAGAAATTTACTTCGTAGGATTTACTAAGTAACATTCATCTTGAAAAGTAAATCCAATTTCTAACAACTTCTAAAATTCAAATCAGCTCTTCCACATTTAGTTGTCTTTTATTTGAAAATAGACCTAATCTGTATTCTTTCCTTGGCGACATATCTAAGTTTTGGTTTCAGTTTGAAGAAATATAATGGTCAATCTGCATAAATAAGCAGACAGCTAACCCTGAACAAACAGTACAACAATTCTACTAAAGAAATTCTAAGGCCAGTTCAGGAAAAGTACCACTCTTGCCAAATTTATATTATAATTAGGATACACTGACAAGTGGACTTATTCCTTCACAGTCACTGAAAGCAGCCAGTGATGATCAAAAACAGAATGCTAAATGGTAATATGTCTGTTTTACATATTTTTTCTGCTCATCCTACTCACAAATATAAGTATTCCTACCAAATCTGATACTTAAGCTAGGGACTTGGTCCCTAACACTTTAACTCAAAGTTCCAATTTACATCAAATTTAATGAAAAGAAATACTGCAAACTACTTTCTGAAAGAACACGTTACTGTGTTTAGGTAGATAAGCTACTTAAATTAGAAAATACAATAAAATGCTCTACATTTAAATATTTTATTTAAGTTTTGGGGGTTTTTTAATCTTATTTTTTTTAAACATGAGTTATTAAGAAAACTTTACATATTTATTGGCCCATAATTTTCGTAATTTTATTAGCTTGATAATCAACAGTGACATGTAGAAGTCTCATTATTCATTATCTGACTTTCTGTACTCTGTAGCTGTGATAACCAAAATGGAATAAATAGAACTAAAGGGGGTGGAGAATGTTGACTTTACTGCTTAATGATCAATTATTAGGAAACAAATAGGCTGTTATCAATTTAACAGAGCACGATGATGACATTTTGGCTTGCATGAGTATGGAGGTAACTATATGACCACAAGTACATAATACTGAACTTTATTTAATATTGGAGGCACCACACCCTACTTATGTTGAATAAAAAGCACCTTTCTTTCCAAAAGCTCTACCTGTCCAACAAACGCAGAGAAAGCTTTGGTACTGTCACGGCCAGCTGCTGCTGAATGGTAGAGATTCACCCATTCCCTCAGAAGATACTCTGCCTTCTCCCTCAGGCCTGGAGGGTCATCGTACTCTGAGGCTTGAGAGATCCCAGAATGCATCATAAAGTTAGGGCCTCCATGAGCACGATCAATCATTGCTTCATAGTTGGATCGCACTACTTCCATCAGCTGAGGCAATCTAGTACAATAAATCCAGAGTGAAAATCAGTCTACTCATGGTTGTGATTTCAGACATACAGCTGGACAAACTGCTCATTTATTAGAAATCACAAGAATGATGATCATTTCATTTCACCATTTCCATATTTAAGCAAAACTATCCTTGGTCTTTTCATATCTCCTTACTTTTGAGGATGTAATATGCAAGTAACTGATCTCAGGTAAGCTACTTCCTGACAAAAAAAGGTGTCCATTCACGTGGAGCTGATGTTCAGAGTAGACAAATATTCACTGCTTGCCTGCTATGTGCCATGCCTTCTTTATGTTTATCTCTTAATTGTCAACAGTTCTTTGTGAAATTATTTCCATTTTATATAAGAAACATGCTTAGGGCTGGTAAGTCAACTTGTTTAAAATCAGAGACCTTTAAAGTGGTAAAGCCAGGGATTAAACAGAGGACTCTGACACCAAGTCTAGTACTGTACGTACTGCTCTACACCAAGAAAGCTTGGCAGTTAGTAAGCTTTCATACTTCAAGGGACAGTACCTTTAAAGTGGTAAAGCCAGGGATTAAACAGAGGACTCTGACACCAAGTCTAGTACTGTACATACTGCTCTACACCAAGAAAGCTTGGCAATTAGTAAGCTTTCATACTTCAAGGGACAGTATCAAGCTTAACTAAAGCTTCACATATGCTGTAGGTAAAGCAGTTACAAGTAATGTTAGTAAGTCTGCACACTCATTTCTAAAGCTCTTTCTTAGGAAACTGCTGAATGCACACGGATCCTAGCACATTTCATCCTCACCCTTCTGGAGCGTTGCCTCTGGAATGAGCATTAATCCTCATGAGGGTTTCAATGGTGTGGAACAGATCTGCCTCAGTAACATGGGCAACACTTCTTTCATCCACCAGCAGGATTTTTACCAATTGCATAGCAAATGCCACAGCCATGTAGTTTAAACCATTCTCCATTGACTGGCAACACAGAAGATACAATGTAAGAGAAAGCACTTAGAGCAAACACACTTTCTGAGTCACTCTGTCTGTTCAAGTAAATTCTTTCCATACCTGAGCCAGGTGAAGATCGTACTGCTGCATATTAACCAAATGATTGCGAATCAGCAACTCCACAGCCTCCACGTTATATTTATATTCATCCCGACATTCAATTAGGCACCTAGAAAAAGTCAGTATTCCTTTATTCATATAGGCTTAACCATACTCTCTCAGGTAAAATAAAGAATATATTTCATTCAACGGAAATTTGCTCCAAATTAACAATGTCTTGAGAGTCAACTGCAAATCAGTTCCCAAATTTCGAAACAGGTTACTGAAATTTCAAAACAGTACTGAAGCAGGATAGATACCCCTGGGTTAAGCCCAATCCAGTGTTAAGACAGCCTAGTCTTTGCTTCCAAGCTTACCAAAGAGAGGATTTTTCTATTTAAGACTTTAAAATACCTATATATGAATGCCACTGCTGTGAAATCATTGGAACCTTTTAAAACAATGACCTACAATTTATTCCCCAAAACAAGGTATTGGTTATCTATATCCATCATGGGTAGGTGAAGACCAGATGGAAAAAGGACAACCCATTTAACAATTCTCACTTCTTAGAATCAGTTAAGTCCAAATGTCTCATTTACCTTCTAGAAAAAAGGGACAGGGCCACATATGTCAAAAAGCAGTATAATAATTACTACTCTTCTAAGATGGCTACTGACCTTGTAATCTGTTTGTTGCACCATGGAGACCCATATGCCCGGCCATCCTGCAAAGCTTTTAGGACCAAGAGGTGGCACTCCCTGTATCGCAGCAGTAAGTCAGCATCAGCACCACTTGTAGCATCTAATAAGCCCTCTACAGCCTATGGAAGAAAAAGTGTTCGGAACCATGGAAAATAGCCCAACTATCAAAGCCAGAAACCAAGCCTCAATGCAAACTACGACATACCTTCTAAACCCTCATAGCTGTTCTCTCCACTCTACAAATATCCTATTCAGTTGCCTGATACACACACCAAATTTAATCTAGATTAGGTTCATTCTGTGTTCTTCATTGTCATAAAAGGTTCTGCTGTCCCTACATAGTCAAAATCCAAGGCTTCCCCACCTACCTTGACCCATTACCCAAACATTTGGGTCAATCTGTCCCTCAAAATCTAAAGGACTATCTTTTAAAGTTTCTTCAATAATTATTTTTCCTTAAGGAAAGGTTTTCTGGAAATATAAAGATTTCCCATTTTATCATTTGAAACTGCCATGACTATATTCTACTCTGGAAAATCACCTACTTATATAATAGAACTTGATATATATTAGTTTTTTAAATCTTAAGTCTGAGGGTTGCGATCCGTTGCCGGTCATGAAAAAAGACAAAAAGGAAAAAAAAAAAAAGTTGCTGTGTAGATTCCTCTAATTAGGCCAAACACTAAAGTTAAATCAACCTCATGGATTTAAAATTAAAAATCTCTTGTATGCCATACTGATCTGATACAAAGAATATCTATTAACTGAACAACTGTGGGGTTTTTTCCCCCTATAACTTAAACTCCCAGGAAGCAATGGATAAATTGACAAAAACATGCAAATTGAATTGTGTAACACTCAATTTAATCAAAGCAAGTACTTACCTTCATGGGCTGAGCTAAAAATCCTGTGGGCTGACTTAAGTCATTTGTAGGCAAGAAGCCAGGCACATTGCGTGCAAACTCTTCATAAACAGCCAGCTGCTTTGGGTCCACACCACCAACCTTGGAAGAAGAAAACCTATTTTGACAGGATCCACTCCACAATCAAAGGAAAGCTTTTTTTGAAAGTGGTAAGTTGGGGGCTGGCTGGTTAGCTCAGCTTGTTAGAGTGTGGTGCTGAAAACATCAGGATACAGGGTTCAATCCCTGTACCAGCCAGCCACCAAAAAAAAAAAAGTGCAAAGTTTACATGAGGGCAAACACAGGGGTTCTGAGAAAGGACTGGGGCCGGCCCGGTGGCGCACTGGATAGTGCGCTGCTTGGGAAGTGCGGCGGTGCTCCCGCCCAAGGGTTCGGATCCCACATACAGACCGGTTCCCGCTCACTGGCTGAGCGAGGCACGGGAGCAACACCGAGGGTT
>NW_007726169.1:1241154-1244764 GCF_000696425.1 Galeopterus variegatus
AAAAAAAAAAAAAAAAAAAAAAAAAAAAAAAAAAAAAAAGGACAGAGGAGTCATTACAACATATAACAGCATGATTGGGCAGTTCAGAAAAGGGTATCGCATTTCCCTGAATCCTGTTAGAATCACCCTTACTTATAAACTCATCAAGAGTTTTCCACTGGAAAATGCCTCAAATGGAACCCTGCCAGTCCAATTCTCCCTTGGAACTGGTAAATATTATCATATTTCTCATTGTATTGTTGAGACTAATAAAGCAACTATCAATAAAAACAAATAACAGAAAATGCGACTTGGGAAGCTCAAGTTGGGAAATATAAGTACCAACAGACACATGAACTCTTTACAGTAGCACTTCAACAACTTTGGGGGGGGGTGGTGGATTGGGAGGGGATGTAAGCTATTTCCATACCTGCTCCACAGGCAGCCTTTAAGAGAAATGCTACTGGGGTAAGATGTTTTCTCAGAAACAACATTTAACCCTGCTGTCCTAGTACTGGTGAGAAGTTCAAGCAACAAGAACAGAAAGAAAACAAAGATGAGGCAGGGAGAGACAGAGCCCCAATTCTCACTTTCAGCCTGATTTGCTCTGGCATCCGCTCAGCTTGATATGTTAACACAACAGGATCACAGTATCTGCGCCCTTCTTGCCTAGCATGTTTCCGCAGCTCAAATTCCTGCAAACAAAATACGTCACTGAAGTTCTTGTTATGAAGCACTTTCTTAAATTTAAAAAACCCCAAAACTTAAAAGGCAAATGCTAAACACTTACAGTTGCTAATCTCTTGTCCATCTCAGGGCCTGCTTTTTCTACTGCAGTCTTCTGAATAAAGCAGCAAGCTAATTCACAATTGTCCTGTGCTAACTGAGCAGCTGCCTGATCCATCATTTCTCTTTGTTGTGGGGATGCAGTCTATTGGGAAGGTGGGAGGGGGAGATAAAAAGAAGGAAGAAGATTTAAAAGTTGATGTGGACAGACAGGATAGTAGGAAATACAGTGCATTTGACAAATGCATTTTAAGGTCTGGCTCAACTTATGAATAAGCTGTGACCTTGAAATAGTCTTAATGAACAGCTTCCTCATCTGTAAGATGAAAGTAAAATACCCTAAACATCGCATCAGTTTGTTGTGAACATAGTAAATAATATGAAAACAGTAAAGCACTAAACAAAGGAATTATTAGCCATGACATGTGAGACCTAGAACTAGTAACTGAGTTGCTTGAAGAGAGAGTGTATGCTTGTGTGTGTACATGCAAAATCACTTTACATCATTCTGTAGTGCCTTACTGCTTTAATCTAAATTCTTTGTGGTTAACAGAATTGAGATTGTTAGTTTACTGCATTTTATAAATAAAATAATACTTCGTTCCTTTAAACCAACCAATATTTGGATATCTACTGTCTGCCAAACACTGCATTGGGGATACAACAGTGAGCAAAAACCGACATGCTGCTTCATCATAACGAATTTACAATCTAAAAAAGGAAACCATCACACAAATATGGTGATTATTAAGAGTAAGTGGTAATGCCCACCACTGCAAGCAAAGAAAAAGAATTCTGTCAGACAAACAGTAATTGTACTATTCCAAGGAATAACCAACTTACACGAAGGGCTGAGGCAAAACTGTTTTTCAGGTTGGTAGATATGCTCATGAGCAAAGGTTCACTGCAAGCAAAGAAAAAGAATTCTGTCAGACAAACAGTAATTGTACTATTCCAAGGAATAACGAACTTACACGAAGGGCTGAGGCAAAACTGTTTTTCAGGTTGGTAGATATGCTCATGAGCAAAGGTTCACGGCAAGTAATCATAGCCATTCCAGCTGTCAAGTTACGCATCATATGATGAGCTGCTATTCGCATTCGAGATTCCTCAGAATCCAGAGCAAAATCCTTCCTGACTATTTGCTCACAAGTAGTCATGGCAATCTTAATTGATCGATCCACCACAGGATGGACCAGCTCCTGGACAGCCCGTTCAATTGCTTGACGCACACACTGTTTCAACTGTGGATGGGCCTGAAACAAGGGTATCTAGGAAGGGAAAAACAAATTAAGTCAACAGCTTGTTTACAGAAGACAACCCAATTCCTACTGGCAGTTACACCCATGATTTTAGAAAATAATAAGGAAGAGAAAATGTATTTACAGTACGTACATATATTTAATGGAACATGATTCTACTTCAAGATTAACTAAAAACTATTTTCTACTTAAAATTAACCAATGAAAAACTCAGGAGAAGACATTCAGTATGCCCTGTAATTCATGACAATAGATACGTCTGATCTTTTTTAAAAAACTCAAGTTTAATGGGGAAACTATTCATTATAATATGATTACCTGCTTAAAAATGACTATTCGTTGAGCTAAAATTTATGGCTCAAGTACTTGTAAAGAAAGTGACTTCTCTATAAACTTGGGAAAATGCAAAAAGAATCCAATTTATCGAGAAAATCTTCCTATAAAAACTATTATTGCTACAAATAATTTGTTAGGATAGTGAGCACTTTACAGTGCCCACTGAAGTCTTCTGCTTACTTGAAAGACTGTTTCTGATCTTTTACCACCAGTATAAATTATACCCTAATACTCACTTGGTCCCGCTTTAACTTACTGAATTTGTAAGGAATTTTTAAAATATTCACAATAAACACATCAATAATATTCAGATTACTGAGAGTATTCCAAAGAGGAATCACAATTTTCAGATCTAACCCTCTCCCTGAATCCTGAAACCAGGTGCCACATCTACAGAAGTGGGAAAGAAAGAGAAAGAAAAGATGAGGTTGAAATGATCTCTTTCAAGTCCCTTCAGTACAAATGCTTGATGTATTAAACTTACTCCTATATTTGTGAACATTTTGTTTCTGAAAAGCAAGGACAATGAAACCTCCAAGCATCTGATTCTGGATTAAGCAAGTATTAAGCAGAATCAAAGTTTGAAGATAATAAGCAATAAATTACCACTCTGAATATACAAAGTATATACAGCTGACCCCTGAACAATGTAGGTTAGAGGCCCTCACACCCCTGTGCACTTAAAAATCCAAGTATAACTTTTGACTCCCCCAAAATTTGACCACTGATAGCCCACTGCTGACCAGAAGCCTCACTGATAACATAAAGAGTTAATTAACACTTATTTTGTATGTTATATACCACATTCTTATGATACCGTATGCTAGAGAAATGAAAATATTAATACGTAAGAGAAAATAGATTTATAGTACTGCACCTCTATTTATTTTTTGAACACACACAAAAAATGTGTATAAGTGGAACCATGACATTCAAACCCATGTTTTTCAAGGGTCAAGTGTAAATACTATCTTTAAGTACAGAAAAAAGGATTAATAAGAGGTTATTTTACATGACCTTATACCAGATTGACTCCTGGAACCAGACTACACCAAAATAATTGAAAGTACAATGTTCCACTTCAAAACCTTAGCCTGGACATTTTATACACACACACATAAGTTCAGTGCCAGCTATCTGCCCAAAAAAAAAAAAAAAATGGCTTAAAACAGTACAAGGCTAAAATGATAAGATAATGGAAAATAAAGAGCAAAAAGGTACCTTATACACTACAGATCTTTTGACCT
>NW_007726169.1:1245213-1249523 GCF_000696425.1 Galeopterus variegatus
GAGGTTATTTTACATGACCTTATACCAGATTGACTCCTGGAACCAGACTACACCAAAATAATTGAAAGTACAATGTTCCACTTCAAAACCTTAGCCTGGACATTTTATACACACACACATAAGTTCAGTGCCAGCTATCTGCCAAAAAAAAAAAAAAAAATGGCTTAAAACAGTACAAGGCTAAAATGATAAGATAATGGAAAATAAAGAGCAAAAAGGTACCTTATACACTACAGATCTTTTGACCTGTGTGATCACGTGGTTGTTATTTTATTGCCAGCTTAATTTTAGTATCATGGATTTGGATATGAGAAACCAGTATGAATGATGTCTAGTCACTTTGACTATTTTTAACAGAAGAAAGACAAAAAAAATCCCAAGTACACAGCAGTTTCAAAACCCTACTCTCTCTGAAGAAGTCTACAACCTAGGAATCCAGAGGGAATGGGAAAGAGGAAAGGAAGGTGACCAAACAGTTCACTGTCACAAACTAGGAACTAGGGGAATGAAGGAATATTGACTTACTGTTGGGTTTAGAGTAATGTGTGGTGCCAGGCCCGCCAGGGAATAGACATTGATGTCATGGTAGCTGTACTGGGGCTGTGGGGGAACTGTGGCCGTACAGGTGGTGCTGGTAGCTGGTGTTGTAGAAGTTGCTAAATGTAAAGTGATAACATAAGAATCAAAAAGAGCCCATTTGTTGACTTTACTATAAAATCTGTTGGCTATTAAGTGGTCATTATCCAATTAAACTAACTGAATTTGCCTTGCAGGGGGGCAAGGTCCCCATATGTCATCTTTCCCATCCTGAAAGGAAAATTCTATTATTATAACAGGTATGTGAACAAAGCATGTAAAACTATGTCAGTGGCAATGCCCCACAGCACAGCACTCAATTGAGGCATCATGCCACATTAGCAGGTCCAAGCTTTGTATGCTTAGTTTGTATTACAGATGTCTGTTTAATAGCCTGTTCCCTGGTTTACCTAGGTATTCTTAGCTGCTGAGGGCTTAGAGAGAAAGAAAATTATAACCACACCTTGCAATCGCTCAATACCTCTACATGCACACCCCCACCCTCTTTAATCCTCTTGATGCAGATAAAATAATCCATCCTTCTGGCCAGTCTACCTGGTCTGGCCAAACAAGCTATCAAGCCATGCAATTATTTCTGGAAATTTAAACAACATAGAAGATAACATGGCCTAGTTGGGATATGAGAAACAGCTGATTAACTCATATTTGATTAAGAATGCCATATGAATTGCCAGGATGAGATCCAACAAGGCAAGAATGCCTAGACATTCCTTTTTTTTTTTTTTTTAGCCAATAGAGGGCTAGACTAGTTATCACACGTACTTGTAGTTGTGATCGGAGGGAGTTCTTCTGGCTGCTTAACATCTTTCTTTGGAGCAGAGAGTTGCTCATCCAAGTTCTTTAGGCGATCTTTATCCTTTAGGAGGTTTCCAGGTTTTAGCTCATTAATGTCTAATGCAAGGTTCTTGCAGAGGACCTCAATCTCAAACTTCAAGTTTAACTGTATAATTCCAGAATTTGATTAGAATTTTTAACAGAAAAACTTAGTTTTATTCATAACATACTCTACTCTCAACTCAATTTTTATAGTGCGTCCCCCAATTACTCTGTCTTTACTATAAATGTTAATAATGTGAAGGCGGAGAATGTTCCAAAAGATAAGAAGCAAGAAATTACCTTTAAGTCATGTTCCTGATGTAGTTCAGCTAATACATTCATAATTGCCATTGTCCAGGGGTTTGGTGGCCTAAAAACCTAAAAAAAAATGCTATTATGTTAAAGCTAGCCCAAAAAGCATCCTTTAATTTGGATTATTTAAAACATTTAAACATACCTATCTATGTTGCCGTAACAAAACCCCTAGCTTTCTCACATATATCGTTTCAGAAAAACACCAAAACCCAAAGCCACCAATAAGAATTAGTCCTATAATTCCACCTAGCCTCTCAAATTAGAAATCAGAGTCCCACTGAGGAAATTGGACTGAACTAACTTTATGTTCATAAGAACCAAGAACATAATCTCTTGATCTTGTGCTGAAACAAACTCTTACAAATCAGCCATGCATAAAATATTAAATTGTACTTACCACACTACGAATGCTGGACTCTAAGACTTTGGCAACAAAGGGCACTACATAGAGCAACTCTTGTTGTCCTTTAACATAAGCTTCTAGCAGCAAAGATTTCACATCCAAGTCCTAGAATAAGATAATACTTTCAAAAGCTGTGATATACCCGCAAAGCCCTCATAAAGTGCCCAAACAAAGGAATCTGGCGAAGCTCATCCCCACAATAGGAACTAAGACTATCTAACTCTTGCCTTATAAAAAGGAAGAGATGACAATCACACCTTGCTGGCTTTTTCTTTCAAATCCTAAACGATGTAGGACCGCAAGTGGACAATTAGGAATTCAAAACAAACCAAAATCTTACAAAAACCCAATAATCATATTAAAAGAGCCCCAAACAAAGTCAAGATTTTTAGATATTATATGCTACATGAACATTCTCAAACTGCCCGTGAACGTTTAGCTGAAACTCACAGTGTGTAAGATGGGTTTGTTTTTAGCTAATGTGATCATTCCTAGCCAATGTCCCAAGTTCTTCAGCAAAGAACGATCTGAGAAATTGGCCGCTGCTTTATCAGAGGTCAGGAGAACCTGAAATAGTGTAGGATTAAGAAAGATAAGAGAATGAGCTTATGAAAAAAATTATGAACTAAATGTTTGAGAATTCCATTATCCTACTATAAAAAACAAGCCATCATTTCTGAGAACATGTCCCAAAATAGATCTAATTCCATATACCATACTGACATTTGTTTGCTGTGTTCAAATGAGCTTATGAAAAAAATTATGAACTAAATGTTTGAGAATTCCATTATCCTACTATAAAACACAAGCCATCATTTCTGAGAACATGTCCCAAAATAGATCTAATTCCATATACCATACTGACATTTGTTTGCTGTGTTCGTTACCGAACAGCAACATTTTCACCTTTAAAAACTCTTCATAATTTTCTTTTCAATAGGTAACACAAATGCATTGTATAAAATACAAAAAGTATACAAGGTTAAAAATGTCAGGTATCCTCCCACAAATAAAGTATTTTAAAACTCTTAAAATTTTAGTTAGGTTTGAAACAGAGACCCAACTGCAAATCTATTTTGAAGTGCTAAATTCAATTCAAATGATGAGTATAGCTGTGCTTATAAGTCTTCCAAGGCAGCAGGCATATAGAGGAATATAATCAAAATAGCCATCTTTTGCAATTTTCAGCATATCCAGGTCATTACACATCTCTGAATCAACTAAGATAACTCTTTGATATACAGTGTAATATTGCCTATATGCTTTCTTTTCAAATTTCTAGAAAACCCAATCCATTTAAACGAGTCTCCAGTTCTTGCCTTACTGAGGGGGTCAGAACCACCTTAGGAGAGTGTTATGGGCACAGGCATGCACACATATACACACCCACCTACTACACTGAACCTCTTAATTTATGACTATATTTAAATTTTTGTTTAAAAGACAGGATCTTGAAATTTTGCCTCAAGAGTATGTGGGAACTTCCACGTATCCCAATCATCCCTGCTACCAGATAATACAAACTGAATATAGTCATGTCCCTTAACTCTGTACAGCAACAGCAGAATGGCACAAGTCAGCTGTGCAATAAGTAGAGCCAGGAATTCTTTTGCACTACAGCGTAACCAAGAATGGGGGGAATTCCCATCCATAGGTTTAAATATAGTGCTAGTTCCTAAGCCAATGTCAAAAGTGATTCAGCAATGAATGATCATAGCTGTATGCTTATTCACACTGTTTTCTCGAAAAGTTTTCCCTCTCAATAAATAGATGACGATTTAGAAATCACCATACAGTTTTACTGAACAAGCATCAGTTTATTTATTTTAAGGTCAGAGTCTTAAAATAAACTGCAGAGAATTTAAGACAACAGTTATTCCACAAACAGGTCTTGAGTCTGGAGATATCTGGCACTTGAATACCAGAAGATACAAAAGAAGACATTCACTACAGTATTGTTTATAAGTTAAACTGATTAACTACCTAAATGTCCAGTAGCAATATATATATCTATACAATGGTTTTCTATAAGACTATTAAAAAAAGAGGGACTAGAGCTACAACCGTATTGCAAATAAAATCCAGAGGGAGAAAAAATCAAGTTAAAAAGATGCTCACCTTGCTGGGGTGGTGGCGGAGGTGGTGGGTTGGTGCTTTGGAAACCCGGAGCTTCGTACCG
>NW_007726169.1:1249953-1250532 GCF_000696425.1 Galeopterus variegatus
CCCCCAAGCGGAGACTGGTCTTGTTGGATTGCCCATGCACTTGTTGCAGAAACAGCCAAGGCCCTGACTGTGGAGGATGCTGAAGAAGGAAGACGCAGAAGTAGGACAACCCTGAAAGATTAAGCCTCTTAATCCTGAAACAGGTATAAACCTTAGACCAGCAAGATAAGGCTCTTTTCCACACATCGTCAATGACAGCGTGAAGGCAGGTGGTGGTGTCTGGTTTGACTCTTTCGGGATTGAACCCTGGACCTTGATGCTATCAGCAACACTCTAAACAACTGAGCTAACCAACCAGCCAGGAACAGATCAGCTAATAAATTATTAGCAAATTGAATAAGGAAACATGGCGGCGGGAAGGGAGTGAACCGCCTGCGCCCCGAGCCAGCAGGATCCCAGAGGCCACCAGCAAGAAGAGGAACTCAGAAAGCCTGATGGTGAGTCAGAATCTCTGGGGTCCTTGCTTGCGCCGGGGGTAGCTGTTACTACCCAGGTGGATTGCTCTGAAGGATTGCTGAGACCTTGAAGGGGACTCTCATAATACATGCACTGAGGTTTGGAGTGCGCACCATTTTTTTT
>NW_007726169.1:1253176-1253811 GCF_000696425.1 Galeopterus variegatus
TTTCTCAGAAATGGAAAGAACTCTCCAGATATTTGTATGGAATAAAAAAAGACCACGCATAGCCAAAGCAAAACTGAGCCAAAAAAAAAAATAAATAAAGCTGGAGGCATAACACTACCTGATTTTAAACTATACTACAAAGCTATAATAACCAAAACAGTATGGTACTGGCATAAAAACAGACACACTGATCAATGGAATAGAATAGAGAATCCAGAAATCAACCCGCACACCTACAGGTATCTGATGTTTGACAAAGGCACCAAGCCTATTCACTGGGGAAGAGACTGCCTCTTTAGCAAATGGTGCTGGGAGAACTGGATATCAATATGCAGGAGAATGAAACTAGACCCATACCTTTCACTGTTTACTAAAGTCAACTCAAAATGGATTACAGAATTAAATATACACCCTGAAACAATAAAACTTCTTAAAGAAAACATAGGAGAGACACTTCAGGAAATAGGTCTGGACACAGACTTCATGGATAAGACCCCAAAAGCACGGGCAACCAAAGGAAAAATAAACAAAATGGGATTATATCAAAGAAAGAGCTTCTGCACAGCAAAAGAAAAAATTAACAGAGTTAAAAGACAACCAACAGAGTGGGAGAAAATATCTGCAAAATATACATC
>NW_007726169.1:1254811-1264367 GCF_000696425.1 Galeopterus variegatus
ATAAACACACACACACACACACACACACACACACACACACACACACACACACAAAATCCAGGGGCGGGGGGGAAGAAGACTTAACAACTACAACTCCTTGAAGTTGATACAAGCAAACAGAAAGGACACTGTTGCGTGGGAGGAGGGAGGGGGGTTTTGATAATGGGCCACAATAATCAACCTCATTGTATATCGACAAAATAAAATTAAAAAAAAAAAAGATGCTCAGAGGGTGATGCCATATAAGTTATGCTAAGCAATACTATATTGCTTATGTATAACAGACAGTAAAGTTCTAAAATCATGCATGGAATGATGAAAACACATTCAGAATAGTTGTTTACTTTCAAAATAACATAGATGTATGCTTGTAAGATTAACTCTTCACGGAATTTATGTTCTATATTTAAACCAAAATCTAGAGAAATTTCCATAGATACGTAATACAGACAATACAAAGGAAAAACATCAACGCTCCCCCACAAACGAAGTCTACCTATAGAATCAAGTATTGCCAAATACAAAGAAAGAATTAAAGGAAATATAAGAACAAACTCTTACTTTGATGTTTCTGTAGGTCTCATTCAGAACCATCTTGTTAAATTCAGGATTCTTCAGCGTGTCCAGAAAGTTTGAATACAGACTGTGAAAGTTTGGTTCAATACTGACTCTCTTCATAACCAGATATTGTGAAACCCAGGGCATAAATTCTTCCTTCACAGTTTCCTTTAGCTCTTCAACCTAGTGAACCGATGACAGGGAAGCACAGAATTACACTATGGTTAAGATAAGGTTCAGTTCCTGTGAACTAACTATACTAGAGCATGTGTCTCCTTGCAAAATTAACTACATGCTAAAGCACCACACTATTTCTTTCCACAACGTCAAATAGATGCTACGAAGAATAGTATGTTCAATTCCGTGGTAATATGGAGTCAGTCTTCTCTCAAACTTTGAGTGATTAGGACCGAAACATCTATGGTCTATGGCCATTTCCTTTTTTTTCCCCCCAACCGGTAAGGGAATCGTAACCCTTGGCTTGGTGTTGTTTGCACCATGCTCAGCCAGTGAGTGCACTGGCCATCCCTGTACAGGATCTGAACCCGCGGCATTGGCACTATCAGCACCACACTCTCCAGAGTGAGTCACAGGGCCAGCTCTCTATAGTCATTTTCAGCTTTAAAAACTGAAACATTTATAGTCTCTCACCCTCACCTTAAATTACTAATCTACAAACTACCATTAGCAGATCTAACATCAAAGCTACGTTTTCCTAGATTTCCATCTCCAGGAATAACCTCTAAGTTTGAAGCTTCTCTTCCAAAAAGGATGCTAAAGGCCTCAATATTTCTCCCAGCCAATTATGCTGTGATGTTGAAACACGATACTTGAGTTGTATCTTAAAACCCACTTGCTTAGGCTAATCTTACTGAAAAACACTGACATTTCCAAGTAATCTCTTAACATATAATCTTAGGAGGCAAGCATCACTTTATGCTTTTCACAAAGTCTACTCAGTTATTAGGCATCTAATAAATACTCTGAATAGTCAGAATCTGAAAGGAAATGAGGTATGACTAGATATATAAATAAAACCTTCCATCACAATGAAAACATGAAGTTTACTTCAAAAAGACTGTAACTCACTGCAAAACAATACACTTTAAACTGGTACTATTTAATGTCTACAAAAACTACAACCACTAGTTGGGTACTGATATTTTCTTTGCTTTGATTCTATTACCTCTACCTTTTAAGTCAGTATTTTTAAAAATGGTCAAATATCTCTCTCTCACCCCATTAGACAAAATAGGAGAGGGCATTTATAAACTATGACGTCATACTCACCTTCTGTGTCATATTTGACTGTGAGAGATTGTTGAAGATAAAAGCAATTTTCTCTTGGATATTTTCTGGGGGCTCCACAATTCTCTCAGTTTGATCTGTGGCCACAAGCAATGTATCTATATTTGTAGTATTAATAGAAGGCTAAAAAAAATAATAAAGTACATAAGGCAAATAAGGTGAAATTCTTCCTTGAAAAATCCCAGAAAAAAAATGTATATATAGACTCCTTCAGTACAGAACATACACATCATATGACTACGTTGAAAGACTGGGCATGAATATATACTGAACTATTAATAGTGGCTGCCTCTGGGAAATATGGAGAGAGAGCTACAATGATCCTAAGAAATGCTGATCTTTATACCTTTTTCTTAAATTAGGTATACGTTATGCCAATAATAAAATTATAATACATGCCCACTGCTGGATATACTACAACATAACAACAAATCCTGGAGAAAAATAATAGACCTACTTACTGGTACATCTTTCTTAAAGCTGACTCCTGTTGGCCTGGTGACTGTAACCGTTTTAGCTACAGTGGTGGTTGTTGAGGTGGTTACCATCGTGCTAACCTGACCGGCAAGAGGAGCTTTTGCTGGAACCTGGGCTTGGGCCTGGGCCTGAGCCAGTGCAATACTTCCAGGGGTTGTAATAGAGCCCTGCATTTTCACAGGAGGATCTCTAGACTGCTGTCCGTACTCAATATACTAAAGGGGTGGGGAGAGGGAAACACATTAAAAGAGTTCTAAACAGAAATTAAAATTTTGGAATATATGTCCCCCCACTTCCGAGGGAGTAAAAAATAATTTCAGAGTACTCTTTTGGTTCACTTATCTCCCTTACTCCTTGCCCCATCCTGACTCCAATACATAAGTGCATACCATAGAACTCCTTTACAGATAAAATACTGGTATGTTAAAGTATTTATAGAGAACTAGTCTAGCAAAACAACTTCAAAAAAAGCGGCCCCAAACACCTGCATATAAATTTTTTCAAACCCCTTAATAAATATAAACTGTAAAATTCTTAAAAATTTATGGTAAACTCATCTCTTTCTTCTTGGACACTGATGAAAAATCTAAGGCCTAAAAAAACACACTGCAGTGTAAACCATATCTCAGTAATGTTGTTACTACAAAATAAAAACAAAAAACACTGTATACAGCCAATCCAACTAAAGGGTAAGTAAAACCAGTAATGGGTATTCTAGGGCAGGTTTTTTTTTTCATTTCACAGACCAGGGTTCTATGAAACAAAACCCTGACACAGGGTTCCTGATGCTATTTCAATAGTCCTTAGCTGGCAAAACTAAAACTACCACCTATATGTATAATAGCTGTATAAAGGACATTAAAGTGGCAAAGAAAATCTCTGAATAAAGTTTAGCCTTTTAAACTGACTAATTATAGAAAGATAAACAATGATCTCCTCCCTCTTTCTCTGACTATTTTGCTATAGTAGATGCTAGGGACACCAGTTTTTGTGTGATCACTCCCATGCTACCTCGCTTGCTCTGCAGTCTTCAAGCTCCACATTCCTAGGTCTGAATCTCCTCCTTTCCCCACCAATCTGCTCACTTGAATAAATGTACTCATGCCTCCTACTCCATGGTCCCCTACGTTAAGTCATCACAATAATTCTGCCCTTTTGTAAACAAAACGAGAAGGATGAGGTAGAAAGCACTGGACTAAATTAAAATAAAGAATTTCAAGTAGGCTCAAATTCTGATCTTTCTGATTCCTTGAAATATAAACTTATAAAGTTATTTGCCCTATGTATAAAATATATATACATTAAAAAATTGTCTATATAATAAAATAAAGTTAATAAAGATTAGCTTTCCTGTTCTATATAAGCTGACTTGGACCAAGAACAAGACAAAGATATAAAGAATGCTTACCAATCAACTCAAAATAATCACTAAAACAGTCGTTCTTAAATTTCAAGAACCACAATCACACAATTAAAATGCATATCATATTCTCTAGATCCATTTCCCCAGGGACTGCCTCTTTTTAAACAAGCACCTAAAAAGCAATCTAAGCAGGTGGTAAGATGGCTGTATTTTTAAAAAAACATAGGTTTAAGTCTTCTGTGTTAACAGTGTTAAATTATAGTAACATTTAAAGCAGAGGAAAATTTTACTAATTTACACCTAAGATTCCCACTTCATATTCTTTTTAGAATCAGGCAGGGTTTCCATATGTACTAGCATAAAGATTCTCTTAGTAAAATATATCTATTCTTCAAGAGCACTATCAGGGTAAAAGAACTAGTAAAAGCCTTTGATTAAATTAAGCAAACCCACTGCTTAAAAAGATACCCAAGAATGACATTTTTTCATATACTATTATTAAGCTGCTAAATGAGCAGCAAATAATATGTATACCTAGATCATATCAATCACTAAGAAATCCTAATACCATTCCTAGCAAATCCCAAAATAAATCAAAATAGATAAACCCTCCAACTACTAGACAGGTTGTAGGTATTGATGGCACTTACCTCCTGTAAATGATGTGGAAATTGCATAAAGTGACTGATAGAAGCCAAATGCTGACAATACTGTGGATAGTCCTTCAATCTGCCAACAAAACAATTACTCACTATTTTATGTAAGAAACAGAGGCAGCATTATTAATGAAAACTTTCTTCCAAATACTAGTCTAGGCTAGCTTTCCCATTCAACCTATGAATACCTTATTTGAAGAGAATGCCAAGCGGAAGAACACAGAAGTAGAGTGGGGAAATTACTTGTGAATTTCACTCACTTTATATCAGAAAATAAAAACATTACCTTTGCTTTTTAAAGGTCATATTTTACTTTAAAATTAGATTAAAATGAGCCAGTGAAACTGCTATCTGGAAACAACTCGTATTTTCATCAACAGGTAAATAAAATAATAATTTGTAGTCAATCAATACAATAGAATACTACACAGCTATAAAAAAGTACTTAAACATGCAATAACATGGATTAATCTCAAAAGCAACAGATTCAAAAAGTTACATATTGTATAATTCCATTTAAATGGCACACTGGAAAAACTTTAGAGACAAACTATAGAGATCACTGATTACCAGGGATTGAGTAGGAGGAGACTGACTACACAGGAGAGAGAACAAGGGAACCCCTTGCAGGATAATGGAAATACTTAGTATCTTGATTGAGGTGGTTGTTATACGACTGTATAAATCTGTCAAAATTCAAAAAACTGTATACTTAAAAGTGTGTGATTTCTACTCTATGTAGTAAAGTATATGTCAACAAATGAAAAAAACCCAAAACCCCCTGCTATCTCATTACCACTTGTGAGATAATTTTAATGAATATAATTGTTTTCACTTCTTCCTTTTCTACTTCATACAGTCCATGTAAGATCTGTTAATAATGTATAATAATGAGGCCTGGCACCCATTAATTGGTAAATGATAGTTACTGCTCTTTACATTAAAAACAAGTTTTACAGGAAATCTATCCACTCACCTATTTTTAAATCTATCTAGTGCAGCAATCCCAAAATAATACATTTTGGATCCAAATGGCTTGCGTAAGGCTTCAAGAACGTATCGCAGGGCCAGACCTAGTGCCATATAAGTGACCAATCCTTTTTCAATTATCCCACCAAACAGGCAGGCTGTTATATGTAACTCTTTATCAGGGTACTGGGGGAAAAACCGATATTCTTCAAACAAGTTCCTTAGCATACAGTTAAATACTTCTCGTTCCCTCTTTATAGTAGAGTCTTTAAATCTCTGTAGCATTTCTAATACCTGAAAATGCAAGACAAAAACAACACACATAAAGGAATTACTAGGAGCCTTCCTCAAATATTTTTAATAGAAGACTTATTTAAGCAGAATATCAACCAATAAACAGAGCTTGAGACAAATATTGATTCAAAAGATACACAGATAGATCAAAACACTTTAAGCTGGATTTCTAAAAATCTTAAAAATTGTATTTATTTAAGATTTGATTAACAATGAATAATTAGATCATCTTAGACACTCACCTCATCAACAGACATGGTTGGATGTGGTGGGTGATTATATATTCGTTGGAAATAGCTGTTTGCTTCATCATCTATCTCTTTACTAAAGTGCTGATTTGCCTCTGGCCACACCTGAGACAAGTCCGCTGTTGAAAACAGAGAAGCAATCAATGGGCATTTAAGCCCTTCCTCCACTCCTCCATAAAACAGAAAGAGCCAGAGGACCAATATAGTTCTAATTTTAAACTAATCAAACTAATATTAAGTGGTCAAGTTTCTACATTAAAGTGTTCTAGATAGACATAAAAGATTTTTAACAACGTTGCCTTAAATGGTTCCATTTTAATATTTTCTTCATCAGGACTTATCGCAACATGAAATTGCACTAGGTTCAAATGTACTTACCCTTAATACAACCTCACTAGAGCTTAGCAAGTCTTTATAGGTTTATAATAAAAATCACATTAAACATATAAGAATTATCAATGCATATGCATGAAAGACTGATATAAACACAAAGCATGCTACAAAAACATAACATTCAGACAAGCCTTACACACTATCATTTTCAAGTCAATTGGTATATTTTCAAACCTTGTATCTATTGAGTTCTAATGACAAGAAGGATATGTAAGTCATTTATACCTATGGACTTATATAAAGATAACTTCTAAGGAGGTAAACTTTTAAAAATTGGTTCTTAATTACTTCATATATATTACATGGCAATATTTATGATATATATTATAAGGCTATATATATTATAAAGCTAAACCTTAAAATAAATTAATCTATCATTATTTACTTTATAAAATGCCAAGCTGAAATGGAAATATGAAATTCTGGCTACTCTTGACTTGTTAAAAAACAACACCAACAAATTTTTAGGTTAAGTACAAAATTTATATACAAATATTTAAGCCACTGAAAATCTTTTTACCATACCTACTTCTTTTTAGGTTAAGTACAAAATTTATATACAAATATTTAAGCCACTGAAAATCTTTTTACCATACTAACCCTAACCCTAACTTTTAAGATAAGACCCTAAGGATGCTGTCTCTTATTAGCTATCACTTTGTTCTGGCAATCCAGACAGAGCAAAGGTGGAATGAGACCTCTTTTTTATTTTTTATTTTTTTATTATTATTTTTTTTGTCTTTTATCTTTTTCCGTGTCCGGCAACGGATCGCAACCCTCAGTGTTGCCCCCGTACCGGACCGGGGACCGGCAACGGGATCGCAACCCTCGGTGTTACTCCCGCGCCTCGCTCAGCCAGTAAGCGGGAACCAGTCTGTATGTGGGATCCGAACCCTCGGGCGGGAGCGCCGCCGCACTTCCCAAGCGGCGCACTATCCAGTGCGCCACCGGGCCGGCCCCCTCTTTTTAATTTTAATAATTCAAATTTCTGAATTTATTCCCATTTGTTTAAGAGACACATTAACATATGGCCCTAATACTTGATAACATCAAGGTCTGGGGTTGATCACTATACCAGCCAGCCTAAAACAAAAACAAACAAACAAACAAAACCATATGGCCCTACTAACAACATATTAAGGTAAGGCAACATTTTTTTACATGTAACTCTAACAACAACAAATCAGACGTACAATCAAATTTTTTATGTGTACCAATCACACTTCACAATCACAGACAACACTACCACTTACAAGGTTTCATCTTACTCTGCTGGAATGTAGGCTGGTTCAGTCCAGAGGTGCCCAGTTTCCTCTGTACAAAAGGATCATTATTCACTGCAGGGAGTCCAAGAGCCCCAGTTCCTATACCAGTCAGGCTGCTTGTGCCAAGACCACCTACTAGAGAAAACGAAGGTAGCCAGAAGTCCTATCATTACTCATATTCTTGACTTTATTCACATCTCACATATAAGTTCTTATTGTAAAAGTCAGGGTTGAGGGGGAGAGGGAGGGGATTTGGGAAGTGATAGGTCACGTAAAGAGCATAAAGAAATATCACAATTTGTGTGAATGAATATGCTATTAATAAATTTTTTTTAATTTAAATAAAAAAATAAAAGGATTTTTGTTAATTCCCTTACTGTTATGTCTATAGTTTTATAGAGAATCTGATTAAACTAGTCAGGCTGGATGAAAATTTCTTCAGCATTAATAATTATTTTATTAGTTCATTTATATTCTTGATATTAGTAGGCAAAAATTTTAAAATACACATTCTCAAAGCACACACCAGCATACCTGAGTGAGTCAAAATAAGACCAGCAGTCTTGCTTTACTCAATGATTAAAATTAGAGAATTTCATGCTACTACAACTTTTATTTCTCTCAATTCTGGCAAAGAGAATCTTAGTATAGTTAGCTTTGCTAGGAATGCCTTAATAAGTACAGTGATTTTGGTTAAAGTGAATGAATCATCAGGGTAGAACCGTATGAGTACAGTATTAACTAGGTTACAGAGTCATGACAACATTTCAATCTTTAGGTTTTAGTACCCTAACTTATAGCCTAAACATAAAAAATAAAGAAGGCTCAAGAGAAGTACGTAGGTACAAACCAATAAAATAAAATAAAAAGTTAACTTTTACTTCACTGTAAAGTAACAAGCCAAAATATTTGGGAAAAAACTTTAAAAGTTTTATGGATTTACTATTATTTTCAAAGTAGGTGAAATAATGAGGCAGGCAGAACAGATGCCTGAATGTGATATGTACAATAGTTTCTACCTTTATTATACCAATCTGGATTAATTCATAAAACTGAGAATTCTTTAGAATACGTGATTAGCACACGTTATACCATCATTTGGTAATATAGAATCCTTGCTTAATAAGTGAATTAACTTTACAACTACAAATATACTGATTCTTTATTTCAATTAGACTGAGTTGAATGTAGTAATGTTTTTCTCTCCGCAACTTTGTTGAAGCAACTTTTGCAATTTTATTTAAGCAGCTTTCCTTATCATGTTAACTCCAAACCCCTTACCATACACTAAAGCACTATGAAACTTACAAATAATCCACATCCCCACCCACCCATTCCTTACCTGGAAGCTGGGATGAAAGCCCTCCAATACCACTGAATGCAGTTGTCTGATTTGGGGTTGAAAGGGGTGGAAATGCTTTTGCTGGTGACTGAGGGGTGCTGAATGCAGAACCCAAATTTGGAGGAAAACCCTGCATACTCTGTGTGTGAGGGGCAGCTGAACCACCAATACTAAGAGATGCCATTCCAGCAAGAGGGTCAATCTAAAGAAAAACATTATAAAAATGTATTAAACATACTTCAACGAAAAGCAGATACAACACACATAAGGCAGTCTTTAGCAACACTCTTCATACTCTTAACAAGCAAACTGCAACACCCAAGCAATACTTAAAAACCAATATTAAGTCAAGTGCACCAGTCATTTTTCTTACTGTCATATGTGGAATAGGATTAAAAGGTTAGCCCCTGCCAGAGGACCAAAGCCATAGGAAAAGGGATACAAAACTTCAAGAATAAACTCTTAAGATGAACTGCCCTCCAGCTGTACTACTAAACATTTAGTAGTGACATGGGGCAGTTATTAACATTAAGTCCTTGCAATTTCCAATAAGCCATATTAAAACAAATATAATCTCAAGCTAAGTTATATAACGTTCAACACAATAAAAACATTAGAAATCAGAAATAAATCTTATAATCAAAACAAATCTAGGGCCGGCCCGGTGGCGCACTGCTACAGTG
>NW_007726169.1:1264638-1276108 GCF_000696425.1 Galeopterus variegatus
CACTGAGGGTTGCGATCCGTTGCCGGTCACGAAAAAAGACAAAAAGGAAAAAAACAATTAAACAAAAAAAAAAAAAAACAAACTAATCAAATCTGAGAATGCTGGGGGTTGGAGAAATCTACACTGATTTTAAAACAGAAATAAGGTATGCTATTCACCAAAATGGTTTCTTTAAAAAAAAAAAAAAATAACCGTACTTCCAAGCTTCTTAGTTTGCAGCCTACTTTATACCTTCGTGATTACAGAAAACAACAAGCAAATGCCTTTTTTAAAGTAGCCCCTGAAGAATCACTAAATGCCTCTTTCTTTTCTTAAACCCGAACCTGCCGTTCAGTGCAGCTAAAAATAGAAACAGAATACGTTGCTCCCAGAGAGAAGGGGGGGTTGATGTCAGGGAGTAACTTAAATGTATCTGGTTTTTAAAAGAGCAGTTCAGCTGAAGAGCTGAAGAGAGCTGAAGTTGTTATGCTCTAGCACTACTGCTTGGCCTGTGAAGCTACAAATAAGACACATCAGGTTCAAAGGCAGTGCTTATTTCTCAAGAGTCTAACTATTCTTATTTTAAAAGGAAACCCTTTCCATTTACCTAATTGTTTTGTATCTTTCCTTTCAGAGTCATGTCTCACTTCATGACTGAAATCTATTCTCAATGTATTGAAATAATGGCAATTTATGGATCTCCTTTACAATGTAAGTGTATGTTAGACGTGGAGTTATCTAAAATGTAATAAATTCAGATAATTTATTCATGATGATGTAGAAGCTTATTCTATTCCAAGTCTATGAACAAATGCAGATGTATCAATTGTAGCTTTCAATTACCTGAACAGGAGAAATGGCATCTAAGCTGCTAGCACTGGGAGGGCGTCCTTTTGGCATAACTCCAGGTGGCGGTTGTCTGGCCTTATTCATCACATTACTGCAATTGGCTACCATGGTGAGGATGGTTTCCGATAACTCCTGAGAAACACTCCTAAAGAGAAAAGAAAAGTGAAAAATATCACTTGCTATTCCCCAGAACACCTATTAAACAAACCAACCTAATTTTCTAATAAAGAAAACTTGCTGGAACATATGACCAAACGTCTGCCATGCCCCACCCCTTTGCAACTGTCACTCATCACTAGGATTTTTCCGGGCATTGGTTTCTTCTTGAAACTATCTAATTTACACCTCTGGGGAAAAAATAAACAAATAAATGAAAAATTTAAAGAATTTTTATAAGAAACAAAAAAACTTCTACTCTAAAGGCTGGCCGGTCAGCTCAGTTGGTTAAGTGTGCTCTCTTGTGACATCAAGGTCAAGAGTTTGAATCCCCATACTGGCCAGCCATCAAAAAAAATATAAAAAATAAAAGAACAAACTAATTTACACCTCTGTAACTAAAGCCTGTGAGACATTCCTTATCTTCAAACACCATGTCAAAAATTATGCTTAAACCTAGACATATTAAAGCAAACAGACAAGCAGTTTTTACATTAGTTTATCAGTCAAAACCAACACACTAAGTATAAATAAAAATACCATACCCCTAGTAACTACATTTAGCAAGCATATAAAGTGACTGATCTCTAAAACAAATGTCAAGTAGGATAAATGATTATTTGGCAGAAAAGCCCACCTTCCTATCCTAGGTTGCTCATATTGCCTCATAAAACTATGAGGCCCCTTTGTTATTCAGAAACCTTACACAAACTCGATATTGTCTTAAATCTTCCGTTCTGAATTCCGAATTTTACTATTGGCTTAAAGTAAGTCTACATTAAATCACTAAAGCAAAATCTATGATATTTTTACTTGTGCCAACAACAAAATAACAATGGTTCAAACATGTAATACAATGGTAACAATGAGCTGTTTTATGTCCATTGAAGCCAAGAAGAAAAATATTAACAGACCATGGAAAAGAAAAGGGAGATTAAGGGAGACTTTCACTCCTAAAGGTATGGGTCTACTTACTTACTTTAGTAACAAATAGTAAAAACCATTAGTTTCCAAAAGATGCTCAAAACAATTAAAAGCATTTCAAATATAAGGACCCAAGCATCCATCTGAAGCAATCTTCACAGAGATACCATCTCACCTTGCAGTTTAGCACATCCTCTATTAGCAAGGCTATGGAGAAATTCCTATGCAGGGAAATTGTGCAAAATCTAACAAAATTACACATGTATTTACCCACTAACTTAGTAATTCCACTTCTAGAGTTCCCAAATATACATTGGCAAAGATGATGAATATTAAACACTGCAACACTATTTGTGAGACAGAGTGAAAACAATCAAAATGTCCATCAACAGGAGATCTGTTAATAAAGCACAGAATATCCAGTCAACGGAGTACTTTGCAGTAATTAGAAGGAATAAGGAAGTTCTCTATCTCTATAAAGTGAACTCTAAGATACATGATCAAATGAAAGATGCAAGGTATAAAAGAGTAATTTTTGTACCTGTAAAAAGGTAGTATAATACACTAGCTTTTCCACACTGAAGGGAAGAAATATACAAATATATATATATATTTGTTTTCAAAATCCAAAGATAACCCAAAAGTATTAATGAAAATGGTTACCTATGGAAGGGGACAACAACGTGGAGGTAACAGAGTTTAAAGAAAGGCTCCTCCAAATGTACCCTGTTTTAGATCTTTAACTTTAAAGTTATGTCTGTGTTTTACCAATCATAAAAACAAAGGCAGAACAAACTAAAAAGAAATTGTTCCAAAGAGACCTATGCTATAGTTATGGAAACAGGCTACCTGCAGTAGTTGTCCCTTGGTATCTGTGGGGGGACTGGTTCCAGGACTTCCTGAATATACCAAAAATCTACGGAGGCACAAGTTCCTTGTATAAAATGTTACAGTATTTGAATATAACCTATGCACATCCTCCCACATACATTATTATTATTTTATTTTATTTTGCAGCTAGCTGGTTTGGGGATCCAAACCGTTGTCCTTGGTGTTACAAAGCTGTGCTGTAACCAAATGAGCCTTCCAGCCAGCCCCTTCCCATATACTTTAAATCTTCTCTAAATTACTTATAATACCTAATACAATGTAAATGCTACATAAATAGTTGTTATACTGTATTATATAGAGAATAATGACAAGAAAAAGGTCTGTACATTGTTTCAATACAGGTGCAATTCTTTTATTCCTGAATATTTTCGATCCACATTTGGTTAGCTGAACCCATGGGTGCACAGAACTGACTGTATATCATGATGCACATGCCTTTAATCCAAAATGCCTTCAATTGTATAAAGCACACCATTATTTTATATACTGTGCAAAACCAAAATAATTCCACCAATTAAAATTTTTAAGACATCACCAATGAAAAGCAATATCATGTCAGAGAATTTTTTGGGGGGAGTAGCTGGCTGATAAGGGGGTCCTCTAACCAACTGAGCTAATCAGCCATCCCCCACAGATGTTAAAATATAAAAAAAATTGGCATTTTAGAATTGATAAAATATGGTATATTAAAATATTAATCCTATTTTGGAGTAACTTCTTATTTCTGACAGGATTTCAAACTTAAAAATGGCAAGAACATTACAATGAACTGTCCTAAATGCTTCACTCTCCAATAGTTTACATTCTGCCCTATTTGTTTAACCATTCTTTCTATACCATTTTCCCCTGAAGCATTTAAGTTTAGATCCATCATGTATCTTTTATCCCTAAATATTTTGCCATGTATCTCCCTAAGGTAAAAATATTTTTTTCTA
The DNA here is from genome assembly GCF_000696425.1 of Galeopterus variegatus. Classification (NCBI taxonomy): domain Eukaryota; kingdom Metazoa; phylum Chordata; class Mammalia; order Dermoptera; family Cynocephalidae; genus Galeopterus; species Galeopterus variegatus. The sequence continues at coordinate 1,268,373 of NW_007726169.1, forward strand.
CATAACCATATAAAATTATCACAATCAGACATTGAACACTGATAAAATAAATAGGCCATATTAACATTACACCAATTATTCCCATAACGTCCCTTACAGCTATTTTTCCCTTGGATCAGGATCCATTCCATTCCATTGAGTTGTCACCTCTTTAGCTCCTTTAATCTGGAAGAATTCCTCAGAATTCTTTACGTGTCTTTCTTGACCCTGATTTTTTTCTTAAGATAGTTATTTCGTAGAATGTCCCTTGATTTGAGTTTGTCTGCTATTTTAGATTCAGATTATGCATTATAAACCTTACCACATAAATTACATTGTATCCTTTGCAGTGCATTTTATCTTTTGGCTCATGATGATGTAGGTTTCAGCTGGTGATCACTTTGATCAAAAGATTAATGTGGAATCTGCCAGGTTTCTCCACTGAAAAGGTATTATTTTGCCCCTTCATAATTATTTTAATAATAAGTGGGGAGATACTTTGAAACTATGTAATTATCTTGCTCCTCAAATATTCGCTCACTACTTTTAGCATCCATTGAAGATTACAACTCCATCATAATGACTTCTCCATTTATTAGTTCGAATAACTTTCCTTCTCTGGCATTTATATTTCTTTTATGAATACGGACACTAAATATTTTACATGCATTATTTTACTAAATTCTTGAAGAACACAGGTAATGTTAATATACTAGGCTAAAGAAATTAGAACCCAGAAGTTGGGTAATATACACACACACACACAAAACATTTTATCCAATTCTAAAATACACTTAATTTTACAGAATATTCTATTTCAGGTGTATTAAAATATATAAATGTGAAAGGCAAAACTTTAAAACCTAAAGATTTAGAACATTCAGAATTTATAGAGTTCTTTGGATTGGATAATTCATTGTTGTGGGAGGCTATCCTGTGCATAGTAGGATGTTTAGCAGTATCATTGGCCTCTACCCACTAGATACTAGAAGTACATTCTCTCCAGCTATGACAATCAAAAATAATATCGAATGACTCTGAGGGAGCGAAATTGCCCTCGGTTGAGAACCACTGATTTAGAGATACACATGAAATTTTTTACAAGAAAAATAAAATTCAAAATCTATGTGGGAGAGGTAAACAGAGTTAGGGAGTAAGACAAGGGTAGTTTCTAAAAGACTGGTCATTTTATAGGGTAAGTTACACAGTAGAACCAAAGGTGTTCACTTTATTATGTTTCAGAACTTAACAAAAATATATAAGATATAGAATGAAAAGGACAGAATAATGACTTCCAAATATTCTCCCCCTTATAAAATCAGAAAATTGGCAAAAACAAATGTCAGAATCAACTTTTTCAGAATTCTGGAAATTAACCAAAGGTTTACAACAATTGAGAAAAAAAATTTTTTTTTCCCCCAAGAAATACAACTAAATTGTAGTTAAGGAAAGAGCTTTCTGGCATACTAATTTGCCCTAGTCTCATCTCTAGCTCCACCTCCATCTACAGCAGAGGTGGAAACTAAGAACCCCCAATCACAGTGAAAGCCAGCAGCCTGACAGCCACTGGAAGGGTCAAGAACAGGTTTGAAACATCTTCAAAGCCTTGTTCTCAGAGAACTGTCATTATTTCACATGTCTAGAGAGTCCCTGTGAGAACACAAGGGCAAGGCTGTCTTTATTTGACCTAAGAGCTAGACCACAGCAAAAACCTTTCCTCCATGAGGTGTCTGTAGAAAACATCTAATGGTAATTGTTTTAACTTTCTGGCTGCCCAAGGTGGAAGATTACAATTAGAGCAAACAACAGGCTAACCAAAAATCTTAAAAGGAAAACTCTGGATGTAAAGGCTAACTAAGGTGCAGCTGTCAGTTGCCTAGCTTAGTGTTGATGTGAACACAGAATGACAGGGCAAAGACTAGCTTACTGACTCTGAGGTGTGGGTTTAAGGAAGTCTCTGTCCAATCTTAACTGACAATAAGGCTAATAACCAAGCAGAGACATCAGTGGCCAAACATGACAAAAAATAAACTTTACAGAATTCATTCAGAAAAGTCACTAAATAAAAAAAGAGCAACAACAACAAACAAACTCTGGTGAAAGGGGGGAAAATCTAATTTCAAGAATTACAACATTATTTAAAATTTCCCATTTTCAACAAAAGTTACAACACATGCAAAGAAAAAAGAAAGCATGGCCCATAGCGGGGGAAAGCAATCAATAGAAACTGTCCCTGAAGACGTACAGATGTTGGACATGCTAAACAAAGACTTTAAATCGGCCATTTTAAAAGATTCAAAGAATATATTTAAAGGCTGCAAGTAAGCTCAGTAGGTTAGAGCATGGTGCTGATAATACCAAGGTCCAGGCTACAATCCCTATTCTGGCCAGCCATGAAAAACAAAACCAAAAAAAACCCCATTTAAATAAAAATATATCAAAAGAACTAAAGGAAATATAGTACATCAACAGTAATTATTAAAAAAAAAAAGAACCAAATAGAAAATTCTGAAGTTAAAAAGTACAATAACTGAAACAAAAACCTCACTACAGGTGTCCAACAGCAGATCCAAGCAAGCAAAAAGAATGAATCCATAAACTTGGAGACAGGTCAATGATGTGGACTGAATGTCCCCCCCAAACTCACTGAAGCTTAATCCACACTGTAACTGTTAAGAGGGTGGCAAATCCTACTATAGTAACTGAAAGGTGGGGCCTTGAAGAGATGATCAGATTGTGAGGACTTATTACTTTCAAAGGAGAGCAAGTGAGGAGTTAGCACTCTCTTGCTCAGCTATTCTTGGTGATGCCCTGGGTTGCTGTGAAGAGTCACCACCAACCAACAAGTCCCTCATCAGATGTGTCCCCTGGACTATGGACATCACAGCCTCCAAAACTGTAAGAAATACATTTCAAATATTCTGTTACAAGCAACTGAAAAATACTAATACAAGCAATTAAAATTATCTAGCCTTAGAAACTAGAAAACAAAAAGGGAAAAAATAGGCTCAAGAGACATGTGCAACACCATCAAGTGTACCAACATAAACATAAAGGAAATCCAAGATGTAGAGAAGAGAAAATTTGTAGAAATTATGTCTGAAAACTTCCTGAATTTGATGAAAAACATTAATATACACATCCAAGAAACTCAACAAATTCCAAGTATAATAAACTCAAGAGATCCATACCTAGAACATAATCAAGCTGTTGAATAAAAAAACAGAAGCAAGAGAAGCAATTCATCACATTCAAGGGATGCTCAATAAAATTAACAGCTGATGTCTCACCAGAAACTATGGAGGACAGAAAGCAGTGAGGTGGAACATTCAAAGTGTTGAAAGAAAAGGAATATCAATCAGGAATCCTTTATCTGGCAAAACCATCCTCTAAAAACAAAGGAAAAATTAAGACATTACCCAGATAACAAAAACTGAGGCAATTCATTGCTATCAGACCTGCCCTAAGGATTAAAGGGAATCCTTTAGCCGAAATGAAAAAATACCAGACACTAACCTGAATCAATATGAAAAAATACTAGTAAAGGTACATAGGTAAATAAAGAAGACAGTATATCTCTACCTAATTTAAAGGACAACTGCATGGTGCAAGAATTATAAATATCTTGATGGGCACTCAATGTATAAAGGTTTAATCTGTATGACAATAATGGCACAATGAAGGGGGAAGGGAACAGATCCATACAGGAGGAAATGTTTGCATCCTTTGAAAATTCAGTTGATATTAATCAGAATTAGACTGACCTGGGGCATTGAGAAGGGGACCGGACCCCCCTCCCACAACCAGGCACCCTGTGCCAGCACCTCAAGGCCCACTCAGGGACCCAGGGCATGGAGAAGGGGACCAGACCCTGCTCCCACAACCAGGCACACCTCACCAGCGCCTTGGGGCCCACCCAGGGACCCAGGTCATGGAGAAGGGGACCAAACCCCCCTCCCACGACCAGGTTCACTGCGCCAGTGCCTCGGAGCCCGCCCAGGGACCTAGGATATGGAGCTTGGGACTAGACCCCCCTCCCACAACCAGGCACCCTGTGCTAGCGCCTTAGGGCCCACTCGGGGACCCAGGGCATGGAGAAGGGGACCCGACCCCCCCTCCCACAACCAGGTTCACCACTCCAGTGCCTCGGGCCCGTCTGGGGAACTGGGGCGTGGAGAAGGGGACCAAACCCCCCTCCCACAATCAGGCACACAGTGCCAGTGCCTCAGGACCCACTCAGGAACCTGGAGTACGGAGCTGGGGATCAGACATTCTCCACAACCAGGCACACCATCAGCACCAAGGAGCATGCCAAAAACATCTTCTCCATGTGGGTGGCTCACCACAGCCACCATGATAACCATGGCTGCTGTGAAGGCGGCTAGATGCCACAACTACCATGCAGATCGTCTGCCAGCCACTGGAGTGCCTTAACACAAGGAGAGTCACCAGCAGAAAGAAAGGAGGAGGATGTCTCTCTCCACAGAGCCCATTTCAGAGTGATGGAAAAGACATCTGCTCTATGATAGTATTGGGGGACCTGATCACACCTCTCAGCATTGGACAGATCTTTTGGGCAGCAAATGAACAGAGTAACCATTATTCTTTCAGAAGGTGAGAAGAAATCTAGGGTGATTAGAGGGGGGTGGAGGGAGGGAAAGGAGGATGGGGAGGGATTGGACAAGGGGCATAAATAATAATTATGATTTGTAACAATATTGATTTGATCAACATATCTCAATGTTGAACCCCCAAAATTTGTATAATCAATTTTGAGAATTAAAAAAATAAATAAATAAAAAGTTAGTTTTATTACCCAAAGCAACCACTAAGAAAAAAGTCAAAGAAAGAACAAGGGAATTAAGATGGTACACTAGAAACTATCTATTTAACATTAAGGAAGGCAGTAATGTAGGAACAGAAGACCAAAACAGACACACTAACAGCAAAATGGCAAGGATAAATCTGACCTTATTGATCATTATGTTAAATGCAAATTGTCTAATTTCTCCAATTAAATGGCAGAGATATGCAAAACATACCTGTATTCAAAAAACATAATTCACTATATGATCTCTAAAAATGACAAATTTTAGATTAAGACACATATAACTTAAAAGAAAAAGATATACCATGCCAAAAGACATACCAAAAGAGAACTAAAATGGCAATACTAATATCAAACAAAATGGACTCTAAGAAGAAAATTGTTAACAGAGACAGCGAAAGACATTTTATATTAGCAGGATCAATCCATCAGAAATATGTAACAATATATGCACTTATAAAGGGAGCTCCAAAACACATGAAGGAAAAAACTGACAAAACCGAAGGGAGACACAGACAATTCAAAACAACAGTTGGAGACTTCTATACCCCAATTTCAATAATGCATAGACCTACAAAAATAAACAAATGAAAGACTTCAGCAACAGCATAAACAAGTAACAAACATACTCAACAACAACCTCCCCAAGTGCATATGGAACATTCTCCAGTATACACCATGTTAGGTCACACAACTCTCAATAAATTTAAAGAGACTGAGGTCAAACAAAGTATGTTCTTCAATCACAATGAATAAAACTAGAAATCAGTAACAAAAGGAAATCTGGAAAGTTCACAAATAAAACAACAAATTAAACAACACAGTCTTACAAGCAATGGGTCAAAAGAAATTACAAAATTCTTTCAGGATGAATTAAAATGAAAACACTTAAAACAGTGCATAGGCAGAAATTTTAACCTATAAACACCCCAATTAAATAAGAAGAAAGATCTCAAACAAACTAACCTTAGAAAAAGAGCAAACTAAATCCAAAGTAAGCAAAAAGAAGAAAAATAAAATTTAGAGCTGAAGTTTTAAAAATGGAAAACAAAACAAGCAAAAAAAAAAAAACAATAGAGAAGACTCAACAAAACCAAAACTTAGTTCTTTGAAAAGGTCAATAAAATTGACAAGCTATACTGACCAAGAACACTCAAATTACAAAGTCAGGAATTGGAAGAGAGGACATTACTACCAACCTTACAGAAATAGGAAAAATTATAAGGGTAAAGTATGAAAAATTATATGCCAATGAATTAATGAATCTAGATAAAATTGACAAATTCCTAGAAAGACACAAACTAGTGAAACTCAACCAAGAAGAAACAGTAAATCTGAATAGATCTATAACAAATACAACTTGAATTAATACTCAAAAAACTACCCATAAGAAAAAGTCCACGACGAGATGGCTAAATTTCTGAATTCTACCAAACATTTAAAGAATAATTAAAACCAATTCTTCTCACAAAAACTAGAAGAGGAGAGAGCTCTTATCAGTTCATTTTATGAGGCCAATAGTACCCTAATATCACAACTAGACAAATACAACAAAAGAAAACTACAAAACAATATCCCTTAGGAATACAGACACAAAATCCTCAATAAAATACTAGCCAAATGAATTCAGAAACATGGGAAAAGAATTATACACAATGACCAAGTGAGATTTAGCCCAGGAATGCAAGGTTTGTTTAACATCCAAAAGTCAACACTGTATTTCAAGAGAATAAAAAACAAAAACCAGGTGATCACCTCTATAGATGCAGAAACAGTACTGGGCAAAAAACCCTTTCATGATAAAAACACTCAACTAACTTGAACTGGAAGGTAAGGGAACTTCCTCAACCTGATGAAGTACATCTATGAAAAACCCATAGCTATCATCATACTTAATAGTGAAACACTAGATACTTTTTCCTAAAATCAGGAACAAGACAAGAATGTCCTGCTCTCCTCATTTCTATTCAACATTATACTAGAGGCTCATGTTAGGGCAATTAAGCAAGGGAGAAAAAAAAAAAACTAACTAAAAAGGGATCCAGATTAGAAAGGAAGAAACAAAACTATCTCTGGCTGGTCAGTTAGCACAGTTGGTTAGAGAATGGTGGTGATAACACCAAGGTACAGGGTTCGATCCCTGTACCAGCCATCCTACCAAAACAAAAAAACAACAAAAAACTATCTGTATTCACAGATGACATGATCTTGTATAAAATACTTAAGCAATAAAGTTAACAAGTGCAAGACTTGTACACTGAAAACTATAAAATATCACTGAACAAAATTAAAGACCTAAATAAATGGAAAGATATCCCAGATGAAAGGATCAGAGTACTTAGTAGTATTTAGATAGCAATACTCCCCAAAATGATCTAAAGATTCAACATAGTCATCACGACAATCCCAGCAGGCTTCTTTGTAATTTCTTTGCAGAAATTGACAAGCTGATCTTAAAATTCACATGGAAATTCAAGGAACCCAAAATAGCTACAACAATTCTGAAACAGAAGGACACAAATTGGAATATTCATGATTCCCAATTTCCAAATTTACTAAAAGACTATAGTAATTAAGACTGTGTGGTAGTGACGTAAGAAGAGATGGATATATCAACAGATGGAATTAAGAGACCAGAAATAAATCCATCCATTATAGGCAACTGCTTTATTGAGAAGACAATACAAAAGGGAAAGTCTTTTCAACAAACGGTGGAACGACTAAACATCCACAGGTAAAAGAATAAATTTTGGAACTCTATCTCATACCATATACAAAAACTGAACTCAAATGGATCCATATTATAAGTAGTATAATAATTTGGATTTAAAGACCAATGGATTGTCTTAAACTGCTGATACTTTTGCTCAACTCCTCTTTCTTTCTTTTTTTTTTTTTTTTTTTTTTTTTTTTTTTTTTTTTTTTTTTT
>NW_007726169.1:1277108-1297779 GCF_000696425.1 Galeopterus variegatus
TCTGATAAGGGATTAAAAAAGAATTGTATCCACCAACACCCTGCTGTACCGAATGATCATGTCTTACCTGCCCATGCCATGCATAGTGCAAAATAATAGCAGAGTTAGGATGGTTTCCAAGGAAAATTGGCATCAGAGTGGAGATGAGTTCATGGCGCAACGTGTGCCAGGAGGTGTTGATTTGTAGTAAGGCCAATACCAGCATGTCTGGACAGTGTTTGATAGGGAAGCTGAAGAGCTGTTTGACTTGCTCATACTGCCCAACTTCTGCGAGCCTTAGCAGAGATTCAATCAAATCCAAGCTCTTCCTAACAAGAATGGAAGAAAGATGCTCTATCAAAGAAAATCCAAGTATACAAAATTCATTTTCAAAGTAACCGATACCAACTGTCAGGACAAAACAAAGTTGCTGTCATGTTTTAATATTTGAGAAATACTTAAATTGTTTCTGTTTCTCTCAAAACTGTACTGCCATGCCTCCAGAGTGATTTCAAGGGCAATCCAAATTAACAAGGAATAACTGATGGAGAAGGCGAAACCACTAAACATTTGCATAATCATGGATCCTCCTTACCAATAAGATAGCAGATTTTCATGATTAGGGTGAGAAAGAAACAAATCAGAGTTTAGAAATAGTGAAAAATCCACAATAGACACATAGTAGACATAATTTACACACAGAAAAAATTCTGCCAAAAATACATCCTTAACACTTACTTTGGTAATACGAAGTTATAATTTAGGTGCCTCCTGATGTGATACAAGTTTGAAGTCCACAGCACCCCCTGTGAATTACTCTTGCCCCAAGAAGTTGAATATGGTAGATTTTAATAGAGCCTCAAGGTCTAACTCTACCCTTAGTCCATGAAAATAATGAGAATAAAGAGCAAAGCAAATACCATGAGGAAACAGATAATCCCATAAGATGGGGGAGACTAGAGGACAAACGATGTGTTTCTCCATTACATCAATGGCAAAAAATAAATTTAAAAAAAAAAGAAAAAAGAGGGAAAAGAGAGACTTAAATGAAACCATGTGGACCTTGTTTGGATTCTCAATCATAGAAGACAATTAGGGAAACTTACATGGAGAAAACTAGCTATACTACAGAATTGTCATTTACTAAATGTGATAATGACATTTCAGTTTTATAAAATGGAAAGAGGCCTTTATCTGTTAAAATAAAATGAAGAAATACTACTATACACATTAGACTTAACAGTAAAAATCAACCATACTTGCAAATTCAACATTGGCTAGCATCTGGGGAAAGAGCACACCGCCGCCAAATAAAGACAATAATCTTTTCAGTAACGGAGAGTACAGTTAGCAAAAAACTGTAAAAACATTATTAAGTACATGCCTTCAAAGAACAATCCAGGCCACACCCCCTACCTGTTGCCATGTGTGTATTTCCATAATAATGCAAGTACTCTCACCATCCTTACTTTACATCCCCAGAGATGAAAAACTGGACAAAGAGTTCCAGGGGAAACCTAATCTAGACATTGGGCCATAGTCAGAGTCTCCCTCAGAAATTTAGAACTAGAACTCAGAGAAACTAGGTAAGTTAGTTGAAAGTGCTAGACTTCATAGGTTGGACATCTTTAACAACTTACAAATGAAAGAAGGCAAGCAAATCTACAGAGCAGAGATCTCAACACCAGGGGAGAAGTACAAACCTCCAATATTTGATAGTTTCACATTTCTGACACTTTAGAAAATACCTAAATGGCAGACATGAGACATGTGACTACTGATAAGGGATTAAAAAAGAATTGTATCCACCAACACCCTGTCTAAAAACTTAAGTAGGCTCACTAAAAATACTGTTTCATTTAAACCTGTTAACTATGTACCTTCTATTAAATTTTATATTCCAAAAAAGCAGAAGTGACCCTTTAAAGAAAAGCTAGATGAGAGTGTTTACCATGTGGCAATTTCTCGATTGTCATCCTCTGGTGGTGCTTTCAGAATATCCGTGGCAACAGTATGACAGGGATAGTCAGCAAAACAGAAGATCTCCGGATTTATAAGGGAATGCTGAATGAAGGAGAGCTGGAACAAAGAAGAAAGTCTTTACACACACAAATGACTGTGAATGCTATAAAAATTCAAAATCTTTTCATTAGGCTAATCTCAATCTTAAGTTATTAGAATGACAATTTCCTTTTTGAAATCTTAATTATTTGCCCTTTGAAAACCAAAGACAATTCAGACTGGTGAAAGGCATGAGAGAGCCTTGGTGACAAACATCATTAAACTATTGGGAAAACAGTTTCATTGCTTTACCTCAAATAGGTCTGACTAGTACTAAAACTATGATAATATTTTTTCAATACTTATGACAGTCCCTTTTTTTCTGAGCTATGTAAAACAAGTTCTACTTTAAAAGTACATTTCAATCCTTAGGAAGATGGCACTATATAAGGAATAACCATTATTCTATTCCCCTTCTATAGCTAAATACCACTCACTCACCTGGCCTTCTGCATGTTTCCAAGGTCTATAAATGAGGTCTACTGGGAACACTTCCATACCCAAACCCCTCTGAATGCCATAAACCACATTCTGAAGTCCTTTACTGTCACGAATTTGAAACCCTGGATGGTCTAGTTCATAAGTTACTTCCTTGAAATTCAAACTCGGGTTCTAAAAAAAGACAAAAGCATTCCAAAGCTTACTAAACAAATGTATGCGTATTTTCATGCTTTATCAAAAGAGCCAATTAAAATTTGAAAATCAATCAAGATGTTCTACTTACAAACTCAAAATCACTGAATCTTTCTGGTATTTTGAAAGACATTTAGAAAGGTCAATTCTTAACATTCAAAATAAACTGGTTCTGTGAGCAAGGTACTCCAGCCTTTCATTCATGAAATACTTCTGAACGTGTTAAGTACTTAAAAGGAAACCCTTTTTTCCCCTACTTAATCCAACGATGGTGTTCATCCCAATAGGGCAAATAAATAACTTCTATCAGTGTGTTGTATCTTTCCACCATGATTCCCCAATCTTGGAACAAAGTGGCAAAGATAAATCGATTATCCCAAACACTATTCTTAATTCACTAAAGATGTCCCTTTAAAGCATCCCAGGGCTGGCTGGTTAGCTCACTTGGTTAGAGCATGGTGTTATAACACCAAGGCCAAGGGTTCGGATTCCATACCAGCCAGCTGCCCCAAACAAACTAACAAACAAAAAACCCCATCCCAATGTATGCAATCAGGAAAAGTGGTCTAGATGACTGAAAATTCCATTCAAAACATGTTTTATGAAAAGGTATTCAAAAAAGCAATATGAGACTCCATAAAAAATAAAAAGCAAAGGAAATACATTTATAGAAGGTAATTTACCAAAAATCCTGTACAAAGTAATAAGTATGTCTTATGCTTGAAAGGAAAAAGGTAAATAAAAAAATGACATATGTTGGCTGTGTATACTTTGCATTTAAAGGTCCAAAGTGTCACAGCCAGTTCAGTTTCACTTTAAGGTGACTCCTTTCAAGCCATGAAGATTTTTAATGTTTGCTTGTCCTTGTATATGGTATAAAACAAACTTCAAATGGGGTATTCACTCTAAAGTAACAATAACATTCAGAAAACAAGATTTTTTCTTTTTTAAATTTGTTTCAAGGACTGGCTTTAACAGAATAGTAGCAATTAACTTACCATTCACTCTTAGGAAGAAATGACTTTCATAAATCTGTGGGTATACTAATATTGAGATTGTCTCTCAGAGGAAAAAAAACTCACAGGTATGCCCATCCTTGGTGGTCAATTAAAAAACCAAATTATGGACCCAACGTGTACCTGACGTTGGCCTCTGGACACTACCTATAAAAAATGTACAGGGCCTGCCTGTGGCTCATTTGGGAGAGTGCGGTGCTGGTAACACCAAAGCCATGGGTTCGGATCCCATATAGGGATGGCCGGTTAGCTCACTGGGTGAGCGTGGTGCTGACGACACCAAGCCAAGGGTTGAGATCCCCTTACCGGTCATCTTTAAAAAAAAAAAAAAAAAAGGCCGGCCCATGGCTCACTCGGGAGAGTGCGGTGCTGGTAACACCAAAGCAATGGGTTCGGATCTCATATAGGGATGGCCGGTTTGCTCACTGGCTGAGCGTGGTGCTGACGACACCAAGCCAAGGGTTGAGATCCCCTTACCGGTCATCTTTAAAAAAAAAAAAAAAAAGGCCGGCCCATGGCTCACTCGGGAGAGTGCGGTGCTGGTAACACCAAAGCAATGGGTTCGGATCTCATATAGGGATGGCCGGTTTGCTCACTGGCTGAGCGTGGTGCTGACGACACCAAGCCAAGGGTTGAGATCCCCTTACCGGTCATCTTATTTAAAAAAAAAAAAGTACAGAAAACTCTAACATACAAGAAGAAATAGGAAGAAGGAATTAAAGAGGAAAGAATAAACAACCAGTTCAGTTGTTCAAATCCACAATGTAAGGCACTCAATTCTTGAACTCTCTGAAATCTCTTACAGAATAGGTTCAGGTATCAAAACTGTGCTTCTCTGCAATTTTAAAAATTTTTTTAAAAGAATAATTTTAATAGGGCAATAAAGCACAAAGATCTACTGAGTTAAAAGAGCCTTTTAACTTTTGCAAGACAACCACAAGGATAAAAACAAACCCCTAACTGGTTGTCTGTAAGTAAAGAAACTGTGTTTTTCTTTCTTTCCACATTTCCAAGTTTTCTGTATGACCATGTATTATTTTTTTTCCTCTCCATTTCTAAAGGAAAATAGTCTGAACACTGCAAATCTACCTACTATTAAGAAAATTAGCAAAAAGAAAACCCATTGATACTGGTAGTAGGTATGGTCATACATGGAATACCTTGATTCTAATTGAATGTTAAGTGGTACATTGCAAATGTGGAAAAATGAAGATGAGAAATAGGACAGATATATACCCTGGACAACTGATAAGGAATGTTATGATTAGATATATGTAGTCCTTAATGTCATATTTTGTTCCTCGACATTTTATGAACAAGACTGAAGATACTACATTCTTGACTCCACTATTACCCCACTGACTAAATTTTACCACTCCCTTTTACTATCTAAAAGTTTCATTCCTTTATGATTTATTTAAATATTTCCACATTTTGGTAGAGGTACTTTGTTTATCTGGAGGCCAATTATTTGGTTTGTGGATAATCCAAAAGTGGAGGTAGTAATATAATTTTATTATCATCCCTACCCACCATAAACAAGAATTGGCAGGATTTTTGTTGTTCCTACCAGAAAACATTCAGAAGACCTCCTTTCTCAAAAATTCTTCAATCATTACTTTGCAACAAATTAGTCTCCCACAAAAAACCACACATATAACAACCCAAAAACTCAGAAGTGCCACTCAGAATTGCAAAGTGACAACCCCTAATGGAAAATTTATTTCAGACTCTTCACTACTTTTTGAGTCAATGATGTTGGGGAACTCCAAAACACTGGCTGCTCTTATTTGGCTAGGCATTTTGTTTATTAAAATTTGCTTTCGGGCCGGCCCGTGGCTCACTCGGTAGAGTGCGGTGCTGAAAACACCAAGGCCATGGGTTCAGATCCCATATAGGGATGGCCAGTTCCGTTTTTCAGGGTATAAAAGTGGTGCAAGCACCACAGGACAGCGTTCTTGAGGAAAATCTGAGGGAGAAAAAAGGTTACAACGGCTATACTGATTAAAAACAATCCTTTTTTACTCTCTCCAAAAGCCCTTCAAATCCACTCTTTTACAAGTTCATATTTAAAGCAAAGTTAATTTAGTTTTTTCCAACCTGCTAGCCCAAGTTATGACTTCAACAGCAATTCCAAAATTTGAATCCTGTCATATCACAAAAATTGAGTACACTTTGAACTTTTCATATTAGAATTCCAGGATCTATTTACCGACTCACACACTAAACAGTATTTAAATTTTTCACATTAGGGCTATCAATTACTATAAAAGGAAAGCATCAGAAACAAACAATTAGAATATCAGTCTTTACTTCACTAACAAGTGGAAAGCTTTCCATCACTAAGAAAGTTAATGTAATTTAAAATTAAACATTAGGAAGTAAACAAAAAAAACAGTGAGAACAAATTATTAGACCACTATCACAGATGTTCTAAAGAGTACTTATCTCTCTAAAACAAGGATCACAGGAATGAAGAATGGCAACAACAGAACCAGGATTTATCTTAGCATTACAATGCCAATAGCTAAGGAGGTAGTATATCAAAAGTGACTGGTTTTTTAAAATAAAAACAGCATGTCACTATAATGTCTCTCTAATGGTGAAAAAAGACTGCATGGAAATATACCAAGTCTTATATGTGATTGTATTTATATAACAAGAGTACTGTTGAAGTTATATTCATTTTATACTTTTTCTATAATGAGGCTTTATCACACTTTCATAGTCTAAATTGTAATAGTCTCTTCCCTGAAAGGTTGCCAATATAAGAAAAGGAAAGGAAATCACTGACTTAATCTTAGAATATTCACTTATATTGAGATGCTTTTGTCATGTTTGTACCATGGGCTACAATGACTCCCTTACCTCTGCGTAGTGTCTTAAGAAAAGCGTCTATCTGTTCCTGTCCAACTCCAAAGGCTCCTTTCTGCCCAAAGAGGAGATGGGAGAGGAGGAGGTGTAGAACCTCTATTGCTATGTCTTGGAAGCCACCTTCTTGATTTCCACTGACGTCTGCGTCAATGTAAGAACGCAGAAGATCTGGAAGCTTCTGTTTGATAAACTGGGCAGCTAGAAGTAAGGTAAACCAAATACCACAAGTTACTTTTGCATCACAATGGGTAAAAAGATATATACCACCAAACTATAGATGATCACCCTTCTCATTCACCAACTCACCCTTCACCTCTCTAATGCTTTCCTAGGCTCTAGTTGGTAGGTATAAAGAGACCAGTTGCCAGGGACTAGCTGAAGGGAGGGGAAAATGAGGAGTTGTTTGATGGGCATAGTTTAAGTTTTGCAAGATGAAAGAGTTCTAGAGATCTGTTACACAACAATATCAATATAGTTAAGTACTACGAAACTGTACATTTAAAACTGGCTATGAGGATAAATTTTATATTATGTGTTTTTACCAGAAATAGATACCAAGAGAATCTTACACTATCTTACTCTCTAAATATAAAATATGGAGCCTCAAGATTCAAAACCTCATGAATTTTAAAAAGTCTCAACTTCATTATAGGATTTTTAGGGGAAAAGTAACTTACCAAAACCTCTAAGATCTGAGCTGGAAGAATTCAGCAGGGCAAGGCCAAAAATTACCTGAAAAAAGAAGGATGAGGTTGTCCAAAAAGTCAAATGGCTATATTTAATTCTAATTTTGCCTCCATGTGTTTTCTTAAATCACTCACCTCTTGTACTTTGCTTAACTTGAGAACTTTACTCAGCTGGGCAAATAAGTGGGGTGCAGGCTTTAAACTCTGAAATGAACCAAATTTTATTTTAAAACAAGAATTTTCAGAAAGTAAAGCATCTGTTCACCCAATTATGGCACTACATAGGAATGACATAATTCTGAAGTGCTGCTAGAAACAATATACCATGTCCTAGAAATGTGGACTGACAAGCTTAAGTCTTTGTCTGGTTTAAATAAGAGTCTATTATCAAATGAACTGCCTTTATTTCGTTAGAAAGCTACAAAAGACACCCCAAAGTAACTACTTGAAATTTTAAAATTAAGACATGACATTAAGAAAGCCTAATAAAAGATCACATTCTTAGGACTACTCAAAATAAAAGTAATACCAACCTTCTGATAGTGCAACGGATTATCAATGGCATAGGACAGCGTTGAGATAAAATTTGGCTTTGTAATCAGTGATGCACACTCCTGAATCAGAAACTGAGTCTTTAAAAATAAAAAATGAATTTTTATTAGCACTAACTGTCATCTGGCACAAATAGAAGCAGAGGTCCTCAGAACATTGTACGATCTAATGCTGTTTATTACACTATCAAAATCAGCTCTTTAAAAATCCCGTTAAACTACTTAAGTCTATTAGCAACAAGTGTTAAACCAAAATTTCCACAAGAGTCCACTGACAAGATTATTATAAGAAATACTATCATGACAAACCATTACCAGATTGACAGTCAAGTCTAAGAGTCTCAATCTAAGACATGAGATCCCCTCTCTGCCTTACATATTTGTCAAGCAGGACATCCCCATTCCTGCTTCCTTCAGGAAAGTCTGATCCCCAGCTCTCTAAGCCTAAAGTAGGTAGCTATAAAGATCTGCAGCCAGGCAAAAGGGAAAGACAGAAAAAAGGAAAAGTCCAACACATTTTCACCATCCAGCTAAGATTATTTCTGGATGCTATTTTGTATGTGTCATTTGCTACGTAACTATGCCCAAAATGCAATTTATTGAAAAATTAGAGCTATCACATTTTCACCATCCAGCTAAGATTATTTCTGGATGCTATTTTGTATGTGTCATTTGCTACATAACTATGCCCAAAATGCAATTTATTGAAAAATTAGAGCTAAGGGGATATAAACTCTGTAAGCCTCAAATACCTGATGAAAATCTTTGCCACTGCTTTTACCATCGCCACTGAAATCCACATGTGAAAACAGGCAGCGTAATAAATGCCTGTCTGCCTCAGGACCGTGCCGATTCACAATCTAAAAAGACCAAAAAAAGTTAAAGGAGGGTTTAAGAACAAGGGGGGGGGAGGGGGTGGAAGGACGGACATTAAGAGGGGATAAAAAAATAATCAACCTCTACAGCAAAATCCGAAATTACATTCATTGTTTATCTTAGAGTAAGAGTTACAGGAATTACTGAGACAGAGGTATATGTATTTTAATAATTAAATCTTTTTAAAAATGTTCCTATAGTCACTGACAGTAAGGATGAAAGAAGAAAAACCACTAGTAATTATCACATATATAACTCTTTACTTTGGTCAACATCTACACCAAAAACACCAAGTAGCATCCGATGACATGTAAGAGGAATACAAAGTTTTTTAAAAAACAAACTTTTAAGGCAATAATTTTATGTAACCTGAATTCTCTCCACTACACAACTGTGACTCTTTACAGCCTACTGAGCACAGCTCTAAATGAAGCTGCCACCAGCTATGTCTGACTTCAGTGGTTTAGATGCTGCCCTTGAGCCCCATTGGTTTCTTACTGTTCATCAAATTTATCAATGGTTCTATTTGCTATCTCCTCTAAATGGAAAGCTCCAGATATTTACACATGGTTTGTTCTCTCTTCCTCTAGGTTTCTGCTCTAAAGTCACCTTTTCATTGCAGCCTTCGTTAACTACCATCCCTAAAATAGCAACATGACCTGCCCCAACATCATCCCTTACCCTGCTTCCTTACTTTTCTCCACACCACTTACCCCTACCTAATAATTGCCCAATATAAGTTACATGAGAATAGGGAATTTGTGTGGTTGTGTTCACTTCTGCATATCTAGCCTAGAAAAGAGTTTAGCACACTGTATGTACAGAATAATCATGTTTATTAAATGCCACATAAAATCTGTTAACTACCTACTTTGGGCTAGATATCATAATGAGCTCCCTTGATTTAATCTTCAACTCCGCCAAAATTTACCCTCATGGATGAGGAGGCAGATACTTAAAACAGACTCCAAAAGGCTAAAATCCAACAATCTACAAAGTAAAAAATCTAGATTCCAACTCCAAAGCCTATGATTTTCCTACTGTATCACGACAATTATGTCATCATTGAGTTAGTTTAGCTTATTTCAGTTTCCATTTTCCCCATCCAGCAAATGCGGGAGTTAAAAAAGATCAATCTGTACATTATCCCCCAGACATCTGAAAGTTAAAATATGTATTACTAGTCAATCAGTAAGAACTTCTACATCTCCAAAGATTACTGTGAACCCACTCACAATGTATCATTTTGTGGATTCTTATCATTCCTTAATCAAACTCTATAAAGGCAGGGACTATTTTTGTCCTATTCCCTAGAATGCTGAACACACAATCTTAAAAAGCCAACTCAAACTAAGAATACAAGTAGAACTATCTATGCCCCAACTAATCAGACCTCTCCCTCAAAAGAACAAGATGATCTGGCTCAACAAATATTTGTTAAGTGTATGTTAGGTACTATTCTAGGTGTCACAAATACAGCAATAGAGGAGACTGATGGGTCCCAAACTCTCACAAAGTACACTTTTGTGGGAGAAGAAAAGGACAGGCAAAGAATTTCTGATATTACCTGTTACATGAAGAAAATAAAACAGGGCTATGTAATCCTGATGGTGGATGGTGGGGTGGGGGTTACCTCAGAAAGTCCTTTCCTAAAGGTAAGGCATGTCATCTGAGACAACTACACAGAGGTGAAAAAAAGAGCAACTGGGAGGCCAGAACATGATTAATGAACATACTGACTTTTCTGGTACTGTTATACGAACCTAAAAAAATGGAAGAGACATTTCATTACACTGTCAATGGCCAAAGAACAAAAAACAGTTTTAACTTTTTAACTAGAATCAGCGAAAATTTACTAAAATCCTGTCTTATCCTTTACATTTGTTTCTATAATGCTTTCTAATTTTACAACTGCTTTTACAGCCACTTTGTCTTCACAGCAACCCTAAGAAGTATATAGAGACCAACAATACCACATTAATAGATAAGATTTTCTTAATATCAACATTGCAATAATTAAGACAAATGTATTTTATGGCTGCTAGGTGAACGGAATATTCCTTCCATGGCACCATGCACCTCACTAGAAGCAACTGTTTTTTCTTCTAAAACTAAAGTGGTATTTTACAAACATCATCTTGGGTTACAAAGATGTTAAAATAAGATTATATTTATCCCATAAAATTAAGCCTTATACATCTTTAAAGTACAACCATTCTTCCCACTGGGCAGGGGAGAACAGTAAAATAATTCAAATGTTTGGTTGGGTAAACACCTTACAGTTTGATAGCAAAATCTTTAGGCTATATGAAAAAATAAAGTAACTATTCCAAAGGCAACCTGCAGTACTTCTATAATGACCTCATTTATGGCTGTAGTAAATCATTCTAACCTGGGAACCACACACTTAGAAGAACATTACAAAATAGTTTACTGGAAAAACCAGCCACTATTAAATCTAGAAAAGACACAGGAGGGAGGATTAAAGACTTGACTATGTGAAAGTTGGTTACTTTCAATAGTAAGTCTAATACAGAAAAAGAGCTCAAAACAGTTCATTATAAAGAAATTCCTAAAAAGGATGTCCATAAATGGTAATGAGTAACTTTATGAGGTACTCAACTAACTTCTATTGTCAGAAACAATAGGAATCCTCTCTCAATTGTATTTAAGACCTTCTTTGGGTGGAATATTGATAAAGCAGCAGTTATCTGAGGAACTGTGTCTTCAATCCTAGCTCCTAAAAATAACTTTAAAAAAAATGCATACGAGGAATTTTCATATCAGTTCAAAAAGGTTACATCAAGAAAAATACAAAATCTAGCCTAACAGATGATCTCAAAGGTCCCAAAATTCTATAGTTATAAACTACCAGATTTCTTAATTTAAATTGAAAACAGTAACTCAATGAATTACAATGATTACAGTTATAGTAACTGGATTAAGAGTGTATCTAAATATACTCTGTGCCAAACAATGGAATATTTCCATGCTTAACTTTTTAAACATATTCTACCTCTTAAAAATATTCAAAGTTTTTATTGTATTACCTGTATGAATAAGTTTGGGTAACTATAAAAAATAACACATCTATTAAAAAGTTTAATATAATAAATATAAAAACCAATTTTTGCAGCAAATATAAAGGATTGCTTCTAACGCAGAAAGCATTAATGAGGGGGAGAAGGGGGAGGACCAGCTAGCTGGTGGCCTATATAGGGATTGGACCCTAGAAAGCATTAATTTAAAGACAAAAACTTCAAGCTCCTAAGTAAAAGATGGTATAACTAAGAACCTTTTCTTGTCTTCTCAAATTAAATTTTAACACAATCTTCAACAAACAAAATATTCTCTTAATGTGACCCAGTGAGATATGCCATAGAGCTCATTCTTACCACCTCTAATGACAGCCCAATTGCAGGTTTCTATTAATTGAAACTGACTAATTCAGAAATAAAAATGTTTAAGACTGACAAACGTCTCAAAACATATATAATCATCCTTTGATCAAGTGATGAATCTAGGGCAAAGATGAGCCATAAAAGAAAAGATACTGTTCATTTAGAAACCCACATCAACATATTGAATGAAGAATGGCCAAGGGAATAGAGCTTGAGGGAGCAACCAAGCTCAAGATGTCACTTTTTATATATGTGAGCTAACCATCTAGCCAAAAGAGAGTGCTGGAGAAGCAGAATGAGGAAGGAGGCGGCAACCATTACCAAATCTAAAAATAGATGTCAGACAACCCTACCCCAACTTACCAGGATAGATCAAAAAGTTCATGGAAAAATAGGGGCCGGCCCGTGGCTCACTTGGAAGAGTGTGGTGCTGATAACACCAAGGCCACATGTCTGGATCCCTATATAGGAATGGCCAGTTAGCTCACTTGGGAGAGCGTGGTGCTGACTACACCAAGTCAAGGGTTAAGATCCCCTTACCAGTAATCTTTAAAAAAAAAAAAAAAAGTTCATGGAAAAATAGAATTAAAAGACTACGAATCTTTCCATGATCTTTTTAAAGTACCCTCAAGCATGCCCAAAATTGTTTATATGAGGATACTTGAAAAAGTCCAAGGAAAGATTCATTTTATCTGTTAATTCTATTTTTCCATTAACTTTTTGAAGTACCCTTATATGTGAGTAGATAATTGGGCCAATTCAAAGGTGAACAAAAATCCAAAGAATCAGCATGGAACCTATCTGGAGAAGGTGTAAAATAAACAGCACAAAGAAATAAGACAGGTGAAGAACATGCATTTCAAAGGACTTATCAAACTAAACAGAAGAATTCAGACAAATAGTACGCCATACTCCCAAAGAAATTATAGAAACTATTGTTTTGTGGGGTTTTTTTAAAATGGGAAAAGTTCTTAAAAAGGTAAAACACTGGTTCAAAGACAAGATAACAGAAGGAAATGAAAGCTCTCTTGCAGTGCTTGGGAAAAGACTGCAAGAAGGAAAGAAGATCTCATAGAAGGAAAAAAATCTCATAAAAAACAACCACATAAGAGCAACAACAAAAACAGAACAAAAATCATTTAAAATAAAGAAAGGCTCAAGAATATCACACAAATCTAGAACACATATAAAAATGGTTGAAAGACATGAAAAAAGGTGTTCT
The DNA here is from genome assembly GCF_000696425.1 of Galeopterus variegatus. Classification (NCBI taxonomy): domain Eukaryota; kingdom Metazoa; phylum Chordata; class Mammalia; order Dermoptera; family Cynocephalidae; genus Galeopterus; species Galeopterus variegatus. Next base: position 1,290,408 of record NW_007726169.1, read on the forward strand.
AATATACATGCATTAATAATCAATATACCTCCATCCACAAGAAGAAATGAAAAATATTCAAAGAAAACAATAAAAATATCCCTGAAATAATTATGTGAACTGCAAGACTGAAAGTAAATCATATCACAAGAAAAGCTCATGCAGAACAACCAATTTTATAGCATATACATAAAGTTAATGAATTCTAATAGAAAATCCAAAGAGATACTGAGGTCAGGAACAGTGTAGGCAGGAAGAATAAGACACCTACAGTGAATGACGAGGGGAGAGAAACGGGGAGATAGTGGCTTTTGTATTTAATATTGCTAAAGAATAAAGTGGAATAATATTTACAAAACTAGGGAAAATTAAACTTGACCCAAGAACTTCATATCTAGTGACAAGTGGACTTCAAATAAAAACGAGGAAGATATTCTCAAGCATGTAAGAACCCAAGTAACAGCAACCAAGTTCTAAATGAAACAAATCTTTTCACAATTACCTACAGCTAAGTAAGAAATTAAATGAAATCAAAGGAAAGGGATGTGTGGGGAGGGGTTGTGGGGTTGGCGCCTTGCTTCTCCTCCTCTCCCTTCCCCTGGTCCCCTATCTCTGGGGCCATTTGTCAAAAATAATAAAAGGATTAAAACATTTTTCCAAAATTAAAAAAAAAAAATTTTTTTTAAACTGTTTCAGGAATAGACAATGCAGTAAAAGAACAGGCAGTAAGTACTAAAGACGACTAAACTATTTCAATAAAAGTTATCTTACAGATTTGACTTTATAAACAAATATTTCACATACTTTTTAAACAAAATTAAATTATTAAAAGTATCCCCTAAATACTGAAACCCAACTCAATATCCAGTTGGTAGTATAACTATGTCAGAGTACTATTCTAAATGACCAAAAGAGTAATTTGATTGTACATCCCCCTAGTGAGATATAACTTAAGGAACACCCTCACCCCTCCCCCACAAAAAGGTAAACCATCTTTCATAATCATATTGCTGTTAGTAGTGTTAGGATTATTAGTCTCATATTCCTGAGTGTATAGTGTGGAATAGAGAAAACAACTATGTTTTTTATCACTGAAAACTGAGATTTTCTGCATGGGAATCAAGAGACAGATTTTAGGTCACAAATAAAGTAAAAACTCCATGGTCCTTAAACTAAATTGGAAATAGCAGTATAAACTTATGGTGTACTTTCTCTTTAGATCGGTCCACAGAAAGACCTAATAATTGCAAACCAAGTATCACTAAGCAACACAAGAGGTAATACCATTTTCACAAAAGAGAACCACAGCATTTTAAAGAAACAGCTAATTTCAGGCTGGCCAGTTATTTCAGTTATTTAGAGAGTGGTGCTGGTAACACCAAGGACCAGGGTTTGATCCCTGTACCAGCCAGCTACCCCCAACCCACCAAAAAAAGAAACTGCTAATTCTACATCTGAATCAAAGAAAGTACAAGCAGAGTCTGGAATATCTTAGTTTCCATGCTTTCTAGAATGATATTAAAGACTACAAATAAGGATAAAGTAAAAAGATCTCAGGAGCCAATAAGAATAAGCTTCCACTGGTCAAAGATTAAGACAGGATAAACATCAATAAATAACAACACTTTCAAAAACCATAAATGAGAAAGGAAACATTCCAACCAAACACCACAGAAATACAAAAAAAAATCATTAGAGACTATATGCCAACTATATGCCAACTATATGCCAACAAATATGAAAACCTGGAGGAAATGGATAAATTTCTGGACACATACAAACTACCAAGAAACAGAAAACCTGAACAGACCAATAACAAGAAGTGAGACTGAAGCAGTAGTCAGCAGTCTCCCAACAAAGAAAACCCCAAGACTGATGGCTTTACTGCTGAATTCTATCAAAACTTTAAAGAGGAATTAATACCAATTCTCTTCAAACTATTCCAAAAAATTGAAAGAGGCCACTCTCCCAAACTCATTCTATGAGGCCAGCATCACCCTGATACCAAAACCAGAGCAAAGATACAACAAAAAAAAGAAAACTACAGGCCAATATCCCTGATGAACATAGATGCAAAAATCATCAACAAAATATTAGCAACGAGAATATGGCAACACATCAAAAAAATTATACACCATGATCAAGTGGCATTCATCCCAGGGATGCAAAGATGGTTCAACATATGCAAATCAGTAAATGTAATACACCACATCAACGAAATCAAGAACAAAAAAAAATGATAGAAAAAACATCTGACCTAATTCAACATCCCTTCATGATAAAGGCCCTCAGCAAATTAGGTACAGAAGGAAAGTATCTCAACACAATACAAGCCATATACGACAAACCCACTACCAGTATTATCCTGAATGGGGAAAAAGCTTTCAGAAAAAAAAGATTTTTAAGAACAGGAACAAGACAAGGATGCCCATTCTTACTACTCCTATTTAACATACTACTGGAAGTACTAGCCACAGCAATCAGGCAAGAGAAAGAAATAAAGGGCATCCAGATTGGAAAAGACAAAGTCACAGCAAAGGAGCAGGCTGTGGGCCAGCCCCACCCCTCCACCCACACCTCCATCCCCCTACCCACCTTCCCTTCTCTCCTCCCACTGCTCCACAACATCTTTGAATGAAAAATAAAATTAAATAATTTTTTTAAAAAGAAAAAAAAAGTCAAACTGTCCTGTCCCTGTTTGCAGATGACATGATCCTACATATAGAAAAACCTGAAGACCCTACCAAAAAAACTCTCACAGTTGATAAACGATTTCAGTAAAGTTGCAAGATAAAAAAATCAATATGCAAAAGCAGTAGTGTTTTTATACCCCAATAATGAACTAGCAGAAAAAGAAGTCAAGAAAGCAAGCCCATTTACAATAGTCACCAAAAAAGTACAATTTCTAGGAATCAGTTTAACGAAGGAGGCAGAAGATCTCTACAACAAAAACTACAAATAACTGCTGTAAGAAATTGAGGACACAAAAAAGTGGAAAGACATTCCATGCTTTTGGATTGGAAGAATTAACATTGTGAAAATGTCCATACTACCCAAAGCAATCTACAGATTCAATGTAATCCTCATCGAAATACCAATGACATTCTTCACAGATATAAAAAAACCAATCCTAACATTCATATGGAACAACAAAAGACCCTGAACAGCCAAAGCAATCCTGAGCAAAAAATAATAAAGCCGGAGGCATAACACTACCTGACATCAAATTATACTACAAAGCTATAGTAACCAAAACAACATAGTACTGGCATAAAAACAGACACTTGGGCCAATGGAACAGAACCCAGAACCCAGAAATCAACCCACATACTTACAGCCAAGTGATCTTTGACTAAGGCAACAATAACATACATTGGGGGAAAGACTGCCTCTTCAATAAATGGTGCTGGGAAAATCAGACATCTATATGCAGAAGAATGAAACTAGATCTGTACCTCTCACCATATACCAAAACCAACTCAAAATGGATTAAAGACTTAAGTATAGACCCAAAACTATAAAGTTACTAAAAGAAAACATACGACAAACACTTCAGGAAGTAGGACTGGGCAAAGACTTTATGAATGAGGCCCCAAAAGCACAAGCAGCCAAAGAAAAAATAAATGGGATTATATCAAACTAAAAAGCTTCTTCACAGCAAAGGAAACAATCAACAGAGCACAAAGACAACCTGTGGAATGTGACAAAATATTCGCAACTATACATCTGACAAGGGATTCAGAACATAAAAGGAATTGAAACAACTTCACAGTAAAAAAATCAAATAATCCAATGAAAAAATGGGCAAAGGAGATAGACATTTTTCAAAGGAAGACATATAAAGGGCCAACAAGTACGTGAAAAAATGCTCAAAATCACTAATCATCAGAGAAATGCAAATCAAAACCACACTGAGCTATCATCTCATTCCAATTAGACTGGCCAGTATTAAAAAGACAGAATAACAAATGCTGGCATTGACATGGAGAAAGTGGAACCTTTCTACACTGTTGGTGGGTCTGTAAAATAGTACAGACATTACAGAAAACAATATGAAGTTTTCTCAGATAACTACAGTTAGAACTACCATAAGATCCAGCAATCCCACTTCTGGGTATATACCCAAAGGAATGGAAATCATCATGTCGAAGGGATACCTGCACTCCCATGTTCATCGCAGCTCTATTTACAATAGCCAAAATATGGAACCAACCTAAATGTCCATCAACAGATGACTGGATAAGGAAATTGTGGTATATATAAACAATGGAATACTACTCAGCCATAAAAAAGAATGAAATTCTGCTATTTGCAGCCACACAGATGAGCTTGGAGAAAATTATGTTAAGTGAAATAAGCCAGACATAGAAAAGAGAAATACTGCATGTCCTCACTCATGAGTGGGAGGAAGAGAGGTGGAAGAAAGGGAGGGAGGAAGGAAGAAAAGAAGGAAAGAAAAGACCACAATAATTAGTTAATCTTTCAGAATCAGAGAACAAATCTGTGGTTACTAGAGGGGGGGGGGGAGAGATTGGGCAAAGGGCATAAAGAATAATTATAATTACGATTTGTAATAATGAACATACTAATATTGATTTGATCAACACATGTTGTACACAGGTGATGGTAGTCAATGGTGTACCCCCAAAATATGCATAATCAAGTATGCTTTAATAAAAATAAATTTTAAAATAAAATTAAATTCTAAAAAAAGAGTAATACTTTCAATGAATTCAAGCACATCAAATACTTTTAAAATCTCACTGGTCACATTTGGAAGATGCTAGAGAAACAAGTTATTTTGAAAATTGGCCAATAAAAAGAGAACATCAAGCATTTATCTTGCCTTTCCTATACAAACATTACCTCGGGTAACCGTATAGTTTGGCAAGGGCAAATTTCCATTTACAGAACTATTTCAACTAATAAAGAATAAATAACAATTAGGATAACACCATTTTGCAATACCTAAAAAATTAACTCATCTAGTCAATGAATAAACCCTGCTAAAAATCACAAAAATAGAGACAAACCAGACATTACAAACCTCCTGATGAAGTACACACTACCACCTAGAAAACTGTCTTAAGAGGGGAAAACAACCTTAATCTGACTAAACTTCTAAATTTAACTACCAATTCACAGAAAATACAAGAGACAGGAGAACATGTTAAAATTGCCCTGGGGATGTAGTCAGCGAAATTCAGACTGTGTATGACCACAAAACAAACAATGTGATTTCTTCAACAAAATAACAGCCAAGAAAAAAAAAAAAGAGGAAAAAACTATAGATTTTATTTTATTTATTTATTTTTTTAGAGATGACCGGTAAGGGGATCTCAACCCTTGGCTTGGTGTTGTCAGCACCACGCTCAGCCAGTGAGCAAACCGGCCATCCATATATGGGATCCGAACCTGTGACCTTGGTGTTATCAACACCGCACTCTCCCGAGTGAGCCACAGGCCGGCCCAAAAAAAACTATAGATTTTAAAAGAAAATAAGAGCCAATGCAACAGATTTACTTGAATCCTGATTCAAGCCAACTTAAACATTTTTCTACATGAGGAAAAGACAGGGAAGATGAATGTTAACTGGATATATGATGTTTAGGAATTATTGCTTTTTGTTTTAAAAAAAGACATGATAATGGAATTGAGGTTGGGTTTATATTAACATATGAACACATGAAATTATGTCTGAGGAAAGACTTTAAAGTCTTTAAAATAATTGAAGGGAATGAGTTAGGTAAAAGTTTCGGCTGTGCCTTAAAATGAAGCTAGATGATAGATACGTGGAGTTCATTATACTACTCTACTTTTGTGTATGCTTGAGATTATCTTTAAATTTTTGAAAATTATATTTAGAGAGACTAAATCATTACAAGAACAGGATATAAAATGATGTTTTTATTTATTATTTATTTTTAAAAGATGACCATTAAGGGAATCTTAACCCTTGACTTGGTGTTGTCAGCACCATGCTCTCCCAAATGAGCTAACCGGCCATCCCTATATGGGATCCGAACCTGTGGCCTTGGTGTTATCAGCACCACACTCTCCCAAGTGAGCCACGGACTGGCTCTTAAAATGATGTTTTTATAGAATGACTATTTTTTTGTGTGTGTCTTTTTGGTGACTGGCCGCACCACACTCAACCAGTGAGCGCACCGGCCATCCCTATATAGGATCCGAACCCGCGGCAGGAGCGCTGCTGCGCTCCCAGCGCCGCACTCTCCCGAGTGCGCCATGGGCTCAGCCCTAGAATAACTATTTTTAATAGGAAAACAAAAAAAAGAGACTCAAATGTTAAGAAACTGAGTAGAAAAACTAGAGTTGGTTATAATTTTTTCTGTTTTATTTAAATAATTTATTTTATAATGGCAAACAACATTTTTAAAGGAAAGAACAGTTATAGGTGTTGATCTTTAAAGAATGTTTTAAAATCCTGGTTGATGGGACATTAAATTCTGACCCTCTCGCCACTGTTGGAATGAGGTGGTTGCCATGGGCCTTGACCAAGCCCCACCTCCTTCCACCCTATTCCCCCCTCCCCCTTCGCCTTGCCATTGCCCCCTCCCCTCAACTGCTCTGCAAGTATATCTTAGAATGTAAAAAAAAATAAATCTTAAAATTTATATTATNCTGAGTAGAAAAACTAGAGTTGGTTATAATTTTTTCTGTTTTATTTAAATAATTTATTTTATAATGGCAAACAACATTTTTAAAGGAAAGAACAATTATAGGTGTTGATCTTTAAAGAATGTTTTAAAATCCTGGTTGATGGGACATTAAATTCTGACCCTCTCGCCACTGTTGGAATGAGGTGGTTGCCATGGGCCTTGACCAAGCCCCACCTCCTTCCACCCTATTCCCCCCTCCCCCTTCGCCTTGCCATTGCCCCCTCCCCTCAACTGCTCTGCAAGTATATCTTAGAATGTAAAAAAAAATAAATTTTAAAATATATATTATTTATAATAAAGTAAAATAAAACTTTTAGTTTGTTGACAGCCCCCCCCCAAATTCTAACCCTGTTTTTTTCTCACCTATAAAATGGTAATAATACTACCTAGCTCACATGTTTAGTGAACCCATGTATCTAATAAATTCAATAAATGTTCCTTCTTCCAATCTGTCACTTGGAGAAATAATAAAAGGAACAGAATCGCAGATAAGCTATGAAGTCTGATCAAACTAAGCCACAACAAACAATGGCACTATTATATATTAAAAATACTTCCTTAACACACTAGGCAGCAAGTCAGTCTCATAAAACGTACTAAGCATCCAAGGATTTGCAATATGCTTTCTTGCCTGTCACCACAGGAGAGATACTGCCAAAAACTAGAACCTTGCTGCCAACCCAGTTCTAAATTCCTAATCATTATAAAAGTGA
>NW_007726170.1:0-2124 GCF_000696425.1 Galeopterus variegatus
GATGGACCTTGAGAGAATTATATTAAGTGAAACAAGTCAGGCACAGAAAGAGAAACACCACGTTCTCACTTATTGGTGGGAGCTAAAAATAAATAAATAAATTCACACACACAAAAAAAAAGGGGGAGGGGGAGAAGACATAACAATTACAATTCCTTAAAGTTGATACAACAAGCGAACAGAAAGGACACTGTTGTGGGGAGTGGGGAGAGGGAGGAGGGAGGGAGGTTTCAGTGATGAGCCATAATAATCAACCACATTGTATATCAACAAAATAAAAATTAAAAAAAAAAAAGACGAATGTGGTCTATCCATCCAAGAACATAAGAGACGATGGTTTTATAATATCACTTTACATAGAGAAAATAAAAATAATTCAGTATTTTTTCTAACATGTACATTTATAATTGTATACACGTCATTATCAAGTACATTCTTGCCAGAAGAAAACTTCTCTTTTAATAAGTGTTCCTAAGAACTGAGTCCTCCATTTCCATTTTTATTGTCTTCATGATTGGAAGAATTTTCCACAGACTGGCTTCTAACTCTACTCATTTCAAACCTTGTTTGATCTTCCTTTATTTGTGTACTTCTGGTATGAACTTACAGGACAGGACACCTTTATATCATGATACCACCTCTGTTCCTGCGACCCCTGTGCTATGACAGCCTTTCCTATACTAGGATACTTATCAATATTCGAACTGCCCACGCATTTACTCTATTTATGTGGTTTGCAGAAGTGGCTGCAAACCACATAAATAGATAAACCCAAAATGAATGAATTCCTAAGTCAATCTTAGCCAGATCCAAAAACTGTTTGGGGCCAATACAGGTCCACCTAACAGGGAGGGAACAGTGAGGAGAAAAAATCATAGTGGAATAACATAGTGGTCTTAACTGATTATAATTAAAATTTCTTCCCCGTACTGGCCAGCTACAAAAAAAAAAAAAATTCTTAATTTTGTAAATTTTATAAAAACATATGAGCCCTCCCAGGGCCTTAGAAAAGACATGAGCAAGTGGGGTCCTTAAATGAAGGTCCTTCATTACCTTCTTGAGGGATAATCTGTCTGCACTACAGAAATTCAAAGGCTTCTTTCCCTCGCCCAAATCTAGGTTTTCATCCTCTAAAGCAGTAGTGTTAAGGTACTCCTCCTTAGAGTATACCACGAAAAACAGTGTAAAAACTCAATGCCTCGGAAAAGCCACGAAGAAGGGAAAGATGGTAAGAAATGGTACACAGTTCAGGAAAATACCATTGGGAATCTTACCTTACGCTGTAACCCAAAATAAATTCTAGTTGCAGTAAAGGGTTAAATGTTAAATATCAAGCTAAGAAACAAAATCAAAAAGAAAAGGTAGGTGAATATCCTTTGATCACTGGTTAGGGTATTCTTTCTGAGACTAGAAGCAATGAACAACATCACTAGGATTGGTAATGTAACCAAATGAAAATTTTAAACTTAGAAAACAAAACAGTTTAGAAAAAGTTAAGGCAAATAATCCTGGAGAAAAAAGCTACTTGGAATGAATATGACAAACAAGGATTTAGAATCCTCACAGTTTAAAAAAAAAAAAAAAAAGAAGGAAAAAATGGACAAAGGAGCTGAATAGACATTTCTCAAAGGAAAACATACAAACAGCCAACAGATACACGAAAAAATGCTCAACATCATGCAGCATCAGGGAAATGCACATCAAAACCACACTGAGATATCATATCACCCCACTTAAACTGGCTAATATCAAAAATACTGAGAATAACAAATGCTGGTGAGGATGTGGAGAAAGAGGAACCCTCCTCCTACACTCTTGGGACTGTGAATTAATACAGACATTATGGAAAACAGTATAGAGGTGTCTCAAGCAACTATAGATAGAACTGTCAGATGATCCAGCAATCCTGCCGCTGGGTATTTACCCAAAGGAATGAAAATCATCATGTCGAAGGGATACCTGCACTCCCATGTTTATTGCAGCTCTATTTACAATAGCCAAGATATGGAACTAACCTAAATGCCCATCAACAGACAACTGGATAAGGAAAATGTGGTATGTGTACACAACAGAATACTACTCAACCATACAAAAGAATAAAATTCTTTTTTTTTTTTTTTTTTT